>NC_064424.1:46425000-46485000 GCF_023375975.1 Astyanax mexicanus
GTATGAATGAATGTATGAAAATAGACCAGAAACTAGCTGTTTATTGATAGTGTGCCCTATAATCCGGTGGATCTTATAATTCTAACGTTTGTGTCTTTATTACAGATATTGACGACTCAAAGTTCATCGATTCATCTGTGATCAATAGCACCTTCGCTCACAATAAGACAGGATGTCAGATCACGTTCGATGACGACTACAGCGCCTACTGGGTCTACTTTATCAACTTCCTGGGGACGCTGGCCGTGTTGCCAGGCAACATAGTCTCCGCCCTCCTCATGGACAAAGTTGGGCGATTAAGCATGCTGGGTAAGCTGAAGGCTTATTTCTCCTTTTTTTGCATATAAATGCTCTAAATGAGAATATATTTATTTGGAATTTGGGAGAAATGTTGTCTGTAGTTTATAGAATAAAACAACAATGTTCATTTTACTCAAACGTAAACCTATAAATAGCAAAATCAGAGAAACTGATTGTACATAGAGTTATACAGCTGCACATGGGATACCATAGCAACCACCTAACAAACCACTAAACAAATCCATAGCAATCACTAAGCAACACCTCAGCCACCACCTAGCACACACCAAAAAGCTCCAAGCAAAAAAAGCCAAAACCCATTATACGACTCCATACCAACAAGTTAGCAACACCACAGTAACCCCATTATTTTTTCTGTTGTTTTCAGGAGGCTCGATGGTGTTGTCTGGTATCAGTTGTTTCTTCCTGTGGTTCGGCACCAGCGAGTCGATGATGATTGCTATGCTGTGTTTGTATAACGGCCTCAGTATATCAGCCTGGAACTCACTGGACGTGGTCACAGCTGAGCTTTATCCCACTGATAGAAGGTATATACTGTACACACACACACACACACAAACACACACATTCACTGTCCACTTTATCAGAAACACCTGTGTGTAAGCCCTGGTTGTACACTTGCTCATCAATTAGACATTATCTACAGTATACTGTTCATACAGTGCATTCAGCACCCTTTCAGTGATTCGTTATGTTAAAAAATTAAAACTAAAATTTCACAGGGACAAAAGTATTCAGACATTCTGAGTGACTCAAAGTATAATGAATAAATATACTGTAAGGCCACTTAAAATACTTTAATTTTTGAGTATTATCGGCCTGTAGCCTGCTGCTGACCCTGGCTAGCACTGCTGGAGCAGCATTAGCATTAGTCACTAACTGAGCTAAACGCTACCTCTTTCGCCATACAGAGGTGTGTATTATGGGCCTGCAGCCTGCTTCTAACCACAACTAGCATTGCTGGAGCATCATTAGCATTAGGAGCTAACTACCCTAAGCTCTAGCTCTTTTGCCGTCTAGAGGTGAGTATATCGGACTGTAGTCTATGTGTTTACCATGTTAAAACAAGTTATGTGGGACAAACCAATAGTTAATATCAGCCTGGCTTACAGGAACTCTAAGGAAAACATAATTTAGCTTTTACCCCTGTTCCTTACTAGTGTCGCATAATGCACCTTATAATCTGATGTGCTTATGAAAAATATGGTAATCCCCTCGTCAAAAGAATCAATTTAGCTTTATTATTTATTAGTGTTTATACAGAGTTTTAGGTACTGTGGGCATTGTGAGAGGAAAAAATAAGAAATAGAGATTTAAAAAGTTTAACAGGAAAAAAAAGTTGTGAGAGAGTAAAAAAAAAAAGAAAATAATAATAATAATAATAAAAAAAACAACTCTTAAACAATAAAAGAAAAAGGGGAGGGGAGGAGAAAAAACAACACAAAAAGGAGACAAATATTAGGGAAAACAACAAAGAAAATCTGAACACTCACAAAAAGAAGTAATTGTTAAAAAAAAAAAGGTGTTTTACATTTTTTTGACTCCTGTTTTTTTCTGTTTCCTCTGTGTGTGTGTGTTTTTATAGGGGTACTGGTTTCGGGTTCTGTAACGCTATGTGTAAGCTAGCAGCCGTGTTGGGTAACCTCATCTTTGGCTCGTTGGTCGGCATCACTAAAGCCATTCCCATCCTGCTGGCGTCCGGCGTGCTGGTCTGCGGCGGCCTGGTGGGACTGCGGCTCCCGGACACCCGCTCCAACGTCCTCATGTGACCCCGACCTCCGTCCAATCACCTCTAACCCAAGAGTCGCCACGGAAACAAAGAGGACACTCCGGATCGGAGCAGATGCAACAGGCTAAAACATCGAATACACACCGTCGTCCGATTACTCATCACATCATCTGCTGTTACTGATCTGATTTATTTTATTTATTTAGTTTCAGTAGAGTTTTAATTAGACCAGACGCTGCCGTCTCAAGAGTTCCTCCATCCAATGCCTCAACTGAGTCGCCCAGAATCTCGCAGTGCCAAACGGAGTCTTGAGAAGAACAGCAGCGTGTTCGATTTTATATTAGAAAATTATTTTCATTATCAGGGGTCTGTTTCACCAAGCACATTCACACTTATTCAAGTGTAGGGATACAGTATATAAATATACTAAAAATATATATTATAGAATATATACTATATAAATATACTAAAAGTTAACTAGAAACATTCTAAAGAGGAGAATGGGTTCGTCTCACACTAGAGGGCGCTTAAATGAATGGGTTCATATGGGAGATTTGACAAAAAAAACGTAGCTTTCATATGTTCGATCATTTTTTTATCCTGAAAAATTAACATATATTCACTCAACACAGAATAATAACAGATGTTTCATTGTTTCAGTACCACAGAAATCCTTTTAAACTTCAGTTATAAACCCTTTAAATGTGCTCTGGCTGTATCTTCAGCATCAGTAATGCTACTGCCTCTGTTGTCTAAAACGCTTTACTATAGAAAAATGGAAATTTAGGTAAGATTGCTTTATTTCTTAACAAAATACTTTCAAGAAAAAATTCAAGGAAATCCTAGCGCCATTTAGCTTAAATCACCTTTATCCATTGATGCCTCGCTTTGAAAAGTCTTCAGAAATAAAGTCTGCCCCCTAGTGAAAGCCTCCAGAAGCACACACATAGCACAAAAGGAAGTATATGAAAGATTTTTCATATTTCCAAGGCAAAGAGAAAGAAAGTAGCTTTATCTCTTGATTTTAAAGGTGCGGATCAAAATTACAGGTGTGAAAAAGGTCAAAAACCTAAAAAGAGTCCAGGCCTAAGAACCAGAAGAATTTGGTCTGACCAAGTATTCACATGCTTCTCTGGTCCGGATCAGTTAATGATTTCTTGGAGTTTACTTGGAGCGTTTCCCTCTCGGTTTGGTTTGTTTTCACACAGGCACAAACCAAAACACGCCAAAATGCGCACCAACAAACCATGTGAGCGTGTTGTCTCCTCTCACACTGTATATTAAGTGCAGTGTGAAGCTACTTTAACACTGAATGCAAAAAAAAAATACTGTTATGCTTTTAAACAGTGTTTTGTGAGCAGTGAGCGCTGCACATGCAGAGTTCAGTGTGTAAACAGCTGAGCATGGAGCAGCAGCAGATACAGCATTTGTTCATAGCTTTGGTAGTAATAAATCAGGTTTAACTGCACCTGAACAGCCGTTTCACTCAAATAAAAGGCATATATTTAATCACACGTTTTCATTACAAACAAACAGATCTGGTGTTCATTTGGAACCGAATCAAGACTACAGTTTTCACACCTGCCCAAACGAACCGCATGATGAATGAATATAAAGAAATCAGAAGCCGCTTTAATGCCTTGGTTTTAAAGGTTTAAAGATTACTCTGCTTCGTGAGACAGACCCCTGATCTGATCTATTGTCAATTCTCATTACTGTGTTAAAAAATGATTTTAGCTATGATTTATTTTGTTTTATTAGACCTAATCTCACCTGAAGTGGACGATGTTTAAGCCTCTTACACCTGAGCAAATCCATCCTGAGTAAAAATAAAGGCCATAGAAAATATCACGAGTAATAACAGCAGCTATTGGTGTTAGTGTAGGCTCACTCTCTGCTGACCTCTGACCTCTGCTACTGACACGTCTTAATAAGAACAGAATACAGCTCTTCTCCTTTTCCTCCTCTTTTATAACTATTTCAAAGCTGGCAGAAGAAATCATCACAGCGGAAAGGCTTTACACTCTGTTGTCTTTGTGAACCGTGTGCTCCGTTTAAGCTTATTTGCAGGGGCTTTGCTTTAGAGTGCTTGTGGTTTGAGTTCCCATACCAAAATCTGATAAATGGCCATATATTCATATATATATACAAATATAGAGAGTTTGTTATAGTAGTATTATATGATTCATTAATCTGTTGTCTTGTTTCAGGATAATATATCTACTTAAAGACTATTGTTCTTCTGTCAATTAATAGATTAATCTATTTCTTGAATTAGATAATAATAATAATAATAATAATGCTATAATTACAATTAAAGAAATAATGCTTTTGATAGAAGTCATTGTACCAAGATTTTTATTACAAATCATTTTGGAGCATTTCTATTGGTCAATTCATCATGAACTTCTGATACAATATAAAGAACAAAAGGCTTTTGTCTAACTAAGACAAAGTTTTATTTAAAAAAATGTTTTTTATGACAGAGTGGACCAATAGAAATGCTCCAAAATGAATAAAATTTTCTAGCTTTGACCTTCATTGTACATTTTTTCCTTTTTCTTTAAAAGTGCCAAAATATAAACAGAGTACTGTATATCTATGATATATTATGTCAGTATATGTTGAGATGTGGGTACGATACAGTATATGACTAATATATGATTTTGAAATACGGGTCAGATATGTAGTAAGTTATACGAATAATTTATTTTGATGTGATAAATACTGGACATATTGGATATTATTACATAGTTATATAATATAATATAATACATCAGATTTTTGTATGGGATGATTCTGATTCTCTTCTACTGTCTCTCTTTGTGTGGAGTTTCGCTGTGTGTGGTGTGTATGTATAAGTGTGTGTGTGTGTGAAAGGAAAGCCCTTGCCGCGCTGCTATGCTCTGGTGTTTCTCAGTCATGCTGCTGCTGTGTGTTCGTAAGCTGCAGTCTTCTCTTTTCACGGAATGGCCTTTTTCTCCAACACCGTGCCTCTTTCCCCAAAAACGCTAAAAACAACACAAAAATACTCCATCTGTGCTGTTATTCTGTACGCCTGCTGAACGCCACTGTGTTCCATTACGCTGCCATGCTGTGTGTGTGTGTGTGGGGTGTGTGTGTGTGTGTGTGTGTGTGTGTGTGTGTGTGTGTGTGTGTGTGTGAGACCTACATTAATAGGTCTAAATAGCCTGTAGTGTTTAATAGTAGTCTGGTCCTGTACCTCCTGTCCTGTAGTCTGCAGCTGCCCTGATCCACCTGCAGATCTGCTACACAATCAAATTACAGGATATAATTTATAATTATAAATGATATATTACATTATCTGCACTGTCCCAGCATGCACCAGTAAGTCCGGCCCCCAGTTTTAGCACTGGCTTTAACAGTTCTGCATAATTCAGTAGTTCAGTGATGCAGAAAAAGTCATTGAGAACAGGGTTTAATGTGGAGTGGTACAACAAAAAATCTGAAATAAATGTGTTTTTACATTTACTTACACTTTTACTTATTTTATTGTAGACAATATTGATTAAGCAATAATACACTCAAGGTTTGTTCTATAATGTGTAATATTTGCACTGCTGTGCTGTGGGCATAGGTCTGTAGATGAGCACAGAAGTTCCAATAATACATGTTATATCACAAACCTCGAGTGTATTATTGCTTAATTATACCACAGTTCCATTATCATATTATCTGCGTATTAAACGATTTTAAAGAGTTTAAGAGGAGGAGAAAATAGAATCTGTTTGGTTATAAACACTCCACCAGTTAAAATAGTTCCATTGCTGCTCTGTTTGTAGCTGCTCTGTTTGTAGCTGCGCTGTTAGCGTTGTGGCCTCTATTTTCAGCCATTTCAGTCAAAATTGTGGAAATAAAAGCTAAACTTACCTTACATAAAGGGAAGTGCTTTACTCACCCAAATAAATAGTTTTCAGGAGAGAAATATGTGTAGATTAAAATCCAGCCCTCGTTTTTTAAGAATGAAAGTTTTGTTTAGTGGCAAGACCTGTGGAATTACAAGAGTCCACCTTAACATTCAGCTTAAAATACCCTATTTCAACTGGAAAATTATAGACATAAGCTTTTATTTTAAAAATAACAGCTCTTAACCTGTTATTGGTGGCTGATAATGTGAGTAATAATGCAGATTTTTCAATCGCTGGGCTTATTTATTTGTGGGACTGCGTCTCCATCCAGTGGCTCCCAGTGGTGTATAATGATATCACATTTGGTTTGTATTTGGCTTGTAAGCGCTGCATCGTTGCTAGGTTTCCCTGTATGTGGCGGAGTAATACATGGAGAGCTTCGGTTACAGTGCATTACCAGCTGATAATGGCACTCCTGGAACGCCTCTCGGCCAATCACATTGCAGGGTCAGAACTAACTGCTAGCTACATCTACACAGATTGTTGAAGATAGTCGTTGGATGGCTTTATTTTCATATCTTGAATTATATTCAAAGAATTATGAATTATGCATAATTAAACAATCTGCTGGTGAGTCAGAAAGTCAGTAAATACAGTCCGGCAGTTCCAGACTGTGGGTCAGGAGGTTAGCGGCTATGCTACGAGCTATAACAGCATGTCTGCCATCGTTCTTCTCAACACCAAGCATCATCCACACTCAGCTTCCCAGCTCTGCACTGTACTTTACTCTCTCTCTGATTAATATTAACCATTTACTGATGGGAACAGGGGGTCTGGACAGATAGAGGATTAAGAGTGTGATTAATACTGGGAAACTGATAAACGATAATAAAGCCATGGCCTGATTATTCACTCATTTTCAGGCCTCCTGCTGCTACTATCAAGGTTTATGGAACGATAATGTGCTGTTTTTTTCCGTTTTTGATGGTTTTCTTTGTGTGTGTGTGTCTGAGTGTGTGTGTGTGTGTGTGTGTGTGCGTTTTGTGTTTATATAGTGTGTACAGTGCTGTAATGTATGTATTTTGTCATTTTTATGTATTTATTTATTTATTTATTTATTCATTCATTCATTTATATATTCATTAATCCAGCATCAATCAGGCTTTGTTGCTCAGGTGTAGGCCATAGGATCCAACATGTGGTTTAACATGCGCCCTACTCCCTACAGAGCTCTACATATACAATACATTTCAAAATAGGAAACTTAAATATTATATAGATGTATTAAATAAACACAGAGTGATCTATATTAAGCGTTTATTTCTTTTATTGTTGATGATTATGAAGCTTACAGACCCAAAAATCAGTGTCTCAGAAAATTAGAATATTATATATAAGACCAACTGGTACTTTTGATACACAGTGTAAGCAGTGTGCCAAGTCCTGCTGGAAAATGAAATCAGCATCTCTATAAAAGTTGTTATCAGCAGAGGGAAGCTGTAAGATATGAAGTGCTGTAAGATTTAGCAGGAAAACAAAAACTGCACTGACTTTATTGTACTTGATAATAAAACACAGTGGATCAACACCAGCAGATGACAGACATGACTCTCCAAACGAACCATCACTGATCATCAGTAAAAATTTTACATTTCATTTGGAAAAAATCAAGGGAGCAGAGTCTGGAGGAAGAGTGGAGAGACACACAGTCCAAACTGCTCGAGGTCTAGTGTGAAGTTTCAATCACACAATCACTGATGGTCATCTGCTGGAGTTGGTCCACTTTATGGAGATGCGGATTTCATTTTCCAGCAGGATTTAGCATACTGACAAAAGTATATAAGACAGTTGGTCTAACATAGGCACTGATTATTTTTTTTATTATTGGCTATTACTATTATAATTATAAAACGCTTATAAATATAATAAATGTTTCATCATTATAATATTATAATTATAACAAAATATATATAAAGTGCTGGGAGTCTGTAGAGTTCAGGGCTGAGAACTGCTGGCCTACACCGGCAACCTTCAACAGATGATCTGCGTCTGAGGAAAAAAATAGAGAAAATATAAAAAGATGTTCATTAAACACTAAACGGCCACTTTAATGGAAACCCCCTCTTGTTGCTCCACCTTGAATATATATACATCTTCTGTACTGGACTAAAGTGTTAGGTATTTCTGATAATAAATGGCCAATCCCTGTAAGTACAAAATGTAAGTACAGGTGTTTCCAATAAACTGGCCACTCAGTGCAGATTCCTGTCTGTGGCAGCTCAGCAGAACTCATCCAGAACTCACTCATCACCGTCACATCATTGGTTCAACCCCTGAACCAATCACACCACAGCTAGTGCAGCGCTCTAAAGGAATCCCGCTGTCGCTCTAAAGGAATCCCGCTGTTTTTGATTGGCTCCTGCATGTGTGTGTTAAAGAGCTCTCTGTCTCGGTTTCCACTCTGTGTGTCGTGTTTTCTGGAAAAGGATCAGATTAAAAAGCTTTTTTTTTGTAGTCTGGGTGTTGGGATAAAGATGAATGTATAAATTTGGTGAGTTGTGTCCGTGTGTGGGTGGGTCTCTCGTGTGTGGTTGTGAGTCTGGCATGCTGACTGGGGGTCCGCCGTGGTCTCATACAGTTTCTTATATATGTGTCTGTAAAAAAAAAAGAATAATTTGCCAAATAATTCTCCCTGATATGATTTATTTTGAAAGAAAAGTGATGTAAATTGTAGAGTGCTTTAAGGAGTGGATTCGTTTTGGATCCAGTCGCATTGAAATTAAAAGAGTCTATAAGTACAAACACGTCTCAGATGCTTTTTTTTTTTAATTATCTTTATAATGCAGATAATAGGGTAAAAAAAGGGTCAAATAAGGACAACATTTATATTAAACATCATAATGAAATTTCTCCAACTGCTTGCCCGAGCAATGAGAAGTATGTTTTTTGTATAAAATTATTTTTTTAAATTATGTATATATACTAATTTCCTATTTAATTTCTGCACATCTCCACTATGGGAAGGGCTGGATTTTTTTTATTTATTACTTAGTATATTTGAACTTATTTTAACATTTTTTTTTTTACACAATAGACACAAGAGTGGGTTTAGAAGACTGGAGTATAAAGTGCAAATATTTATTTTTTTAAAATGCGTTTAAATATGCCTCCACTGTAGTGCACACCATGCATATATATATATATATATATATATATATATATATATATATATATATATACATGCTCCAGAGAGTCCTATTGTATTGGCAGTAGGGTTGGGCGATATGGCCCTAAAATAATATTATGATATTTTATGGTATTTTTGTGATAACGATACTCTTTGCGATATGATAAAACACAACACTGAATTAAAAAAAAAAAATCAAGAATACACTACTGCAACAAAATTAAAATTACATTTTATTATTGCATATGATATGATACGATATGATATGGCGCACCCCTTTAATAACTGAGATATAAATATATATAAAATACAAGCATTTTATCAGATTTGTAACATATCCAGTAAAGGATCCAGAATGATTAGTCATGATACTAATAATAATAATGCACTCCAAATATCTCCATATATCCAGGATTAAAGTTAAATAAATGATACTGGACAGATATAATCTATATTCTCTAGTAGATAATGGGAAATAAGAACAGTGTGAATAGTAACTGTTTTCTTTTGATAAAATAAAGTAATAAAGTATTAAAAAAGTGATAATGTGATAATTAGGGGTGGGTGATACAGGTGATACTGTGTATTGATAGAAACCAGATGAAGAAGATGTGTTTTCACATGATCACCACTGGATGGCCCCCTTCACCCATACAGACTGCAGGCCTCTCCTGATTTGTTTTATTGTTACAATACATGAAGTATAACATATGCAATATGTATATGCAATATATATATATAATATGAAAATATTGAATATTGAAGTGATGCTGTATGACTTGCAAATCTGCTGTATGAAAAATGCTTTGTATGAAACCTTCGCTATCTAATCATATTTTTCCAGCTTAATCACTTTTTATTTTTTATTTTCAAAGCTTAAACTGTGTCTTTAGTGTCTTAAAATAAAACGGCGTGATTAGATTGTGATGCCCCTGATGTTAAAGATTATTTTCTTAAAGGGGAGGGGTTATCCCAAGATTACAGGATGGAATAATTTAAAAATTAAACTTAAAATGATTGAAAAGTATTCAAACTTTTAACATCTTCTCTTAAAAGGACAAAAAAGCTATTTTTAAATAAAGGTAAGTATTCCTCTATATTTCAAAGTAAATATTTGAATTAATCTCATTCTGACCTTAAAAAACATCATATAACATTGATTATACTGTTTATAAAACAGAGCATCATTTATATAAACAGTGATCGTCCCAAATCTCCCAAAATGTATTATTACCTTACTTTAAAGCTTTTAATCGTGTAATCAGTAAAGAGTATTATTTTATTATCCCAGATAAAAAGTGACCTCCACCCAAACAGATAATGTTTAAATGAGATGTGTGAGTAGGAGCATCCCTCAGTGGCGTGTCCGTCAGTGTGTAAGAGCCGGTGATTTGGTCATTTGGGACGGAACCCGTTCAGGCTGTATTAAAGCTCAGCTCTGAGTCTGTGAGGGTTAGAGGGTTTAGAGGATTTGAGGGATGCCTTGAGCTGGAAATCACTGGAGCTTCCAGACTCTTCTGCATCCAGAGGGATGTTTTATCACAGAGAAGCAGCTTCATTCTACCTCTATTTACCTTTCTTTATCTTGCTCTACCTCCCTCTTCTTTGCTCATTGTACCTCGTTCTACCAGGCTCTATCTCACTTTACCTCACTCTACCTCATTATTTGCTCTACCTCACTCTACCTCATTCTGCCAGGCTCTATATCTCACTCTACCATGCTCTATTTTACTTTACCTCACTCTGTATTTCACCCTTGCTTTATTTACCTTTCTTTATCTCACTCTACCTCCCTCTACGTCACTCTACCTCATGTACTTAACTCTTTCTTGCTCTACCTCACTCTACCTTATTGTACCTGGCCCTATACCTCCCTCTACCTCCCTCTATCTTACTTTACCTCACTCTACCTCTATCTGCTCTTTTTTGCACTACCTCACTCTAACTCATTCTATCTCTGTCTACTCTGTTCTATTCACTCTATCTACCTTTCTCTACCTTTCTCTATTTCACTTTGCCTTCATTTTTGCTTCATTTAAACTCACTGTACATTGCTCTACCTCACTCTGTTTTTACCTCACTCTAACCCTGGCCTGGTTATGTGGTGTGAGCATGCTGCCCGCAGGTAATACAGTTTGAGATGGCTGTTATTCTTGATTATTTATTTAGTTTTATCATGAAAACTTATATCTTAACAACGATAAAATACACCTGCAGCCCTACAGCTCTATCTGGGGTCAGTGATTATGGGTTTATCTGCTACCCCCTGGTCCAGGGTTCTGCAGACTGGGCAGTTGGCTGGGCAGTGGGGTTCTGCAGGCTGGGCAGTTGTCTGGGCAGTGGGGTTCTGCAGGCTGGGCAGTAGGGTGGGCAGTGGGGTGGGCAGTGGGCAGTAGGGTGGGCAGTGGGGTGGGCAGTAGGGTGGGCAGTGGGGTGGGCAGTGGGGTGGGCAGTAGGGTGGGCAGTGGGGTGGGCAGTGGGGTGGGCAGTAGGGTGGGCAGTGGGGTGGGCAGTAGGGTGGGCAGTGGGGTGGGCAGTGGGGTGGGCAGTGGGGTGGGCAGTGGGGTGTCAGTATGGCGGCTTCCTCATGTCTGACATGCCGAGGATGTCTGAGGCGTAATCCTGACTGCGCTGCTGCTGAAGCTTTCCGTTTAGCCACGTTTAGATCTGGTTCTCAGACCACACACACACACACACTCACACACACACACACACACACACACACACACACACACACACACACTCCAGAAAGCCAAGGCACTGGGGCTTAAGCTCAGAGGCCTCTAAGCTCTGAGGCAGTGTGGGTTGGGATGTATTGAAATATTAAAAAGACAGTTAAAAATAGAAAAAGAAAAAGGCCTAAAAAACACTAACCCTTACTTTTGCAGGAAACATGACTGAAGTAACTGTCTCTACTGTTCAGGAAAGACATTCTACTAGATTTTAATTTGCACTGCTGTGAGGATTTGATTGCATTCAGCCACACAAGCATTAGTAATTGGATGCATGTCACCCACACTTTCATTTATTCCTATTAATTCCCCAACTCATCCTGTTCTCTATCTTTACAGTGGTGGTGAAAACACTATGGGCACCATTTTAATGATCTATAGTGAATCTTTGGCAGCTTAAAACACAAAAGACATGAACTAATTCTTTAAAATAATTATTGTGTTCCTTGTCTTTCCATTTAAGAGGCAGGTGAGCTCTTTTCTACCAACAATTTAATTTAATTTAATTGAATAGGCATTGTTTAAAAATACATTTTATGGAAATACAGAGAAAGCATATTTAATGTGTATTTTTATTGAGTATATTAAATAGAAAATGCAGTTTTAATACTCTTTACTGCACGTGAACACACTTTTAATGCTCTTAAGCATACTTCCTTTTCACAAGGATGAGTTGAGCACTTGGGGTTGATGACCTCACAAATGCTCTTGTCTCTATGCAATGCAATCAAATCCCTTCTTTGGACAGTAGAGACAGTTACTCCAACAAAAATTGGAGTACTTTTTAAGTATTAGCAGTAAATCTGCACATATATGTCTTGCTTTGAGGTTCATATGAAACGCTAGTGATGGTAAAATAGTAAAAAAAACTTCACATACTGTAAATACTGTAAATGCATTCACTATTCAGGACTGTTTTGGCATGCAGCACTCTCCATTAGTTAGTTAGTTAGTTTTAAACACATGGTTTTTGGCCCAAATCTTCTCAGGCTTCTAGTAAAACGGTGTGTTTTTATAACCATTAAGTATAATCACTTTAACTGTGAGGGAGCTTTTACAATCATTAAACTCTCTGAAATACTGAAAACTTTTTATTTAGATCTGATCATTAGATAATGCAGCGTTTCAGGAAAAATCTCATTTTAACAGCGTGTGGTTTTCCTTTGTGGTCTCTGTAAATGTTCATTTTCGCAGAAATACAGTCCAAAAAAACTCATATAAGTTCGACAAGTCCTGAACACGGCCTTACCGTACCGAACTGTGCACTACTGTCCTGTTCTCAGCAGCATGGAGACACACAGACAAGTGGCACTAAAATTAGACCATCTGCATACACACACACACACACACACACACACACACACTAGAGGTAAACAGAGACTGGTTGCACAACTCTTTTATCTCAGCTTGCATGTACAACCTTCAGTACATGGACTAAAAGCCCCTGCTGTACAGGGAGGAACGTACTGTATGATAGTAAAACTCTCAGCTCACTCTGTTCTGCTAATGAAGCTAAGATATGTGCAATATACAGTGCAATAAACAAACTTTCATATCAGACGAATATAACCTGAATAAATACATAAAAAGCAGTTTTTAAAAGTCTCATTCTGCTAAAATCCACTTTTCTTGTTTTTTTGTGAAATACTGTAGGTCACTCTGAGTTGTATATGGTGCTGCACATGAAACTGTTTCTTTTAGCTAGTAAAAGAGAATCCTCAGAAATACAAGTTGATCAGACCGAATGTCCAAGTCTGAGGTAAAAGTTTAGTAGCATTAGTTTAGTTGAAAGAAATGTTATCAATGGCACAGGAAGGGGGAAAGATCGAGACTGGCGTTAAGTGAAGTTTAAGGGTTAATTTTATCTAGCACTCAGTGCTGTATCTTCATAACTAAGGCTGTATCTCTGAAAACATTTATTCCTTTGAGTTTTAGAGCTGTAAAATTAACTGTGGGGGGAAGGCAGCAGGTCGGCGTTCTCTGCTGCAGTGGAGCAGTGAGCTATTATTATTCACAAAGAGAGAAAACATAGAGCACTGGTGAACCTTCCCAGGAGTGACGGGCCTACCAAAATTACTCCCAAAGGGCATGGACAACTCATCCAGGAGGTCACATATACACATATATGTAGGAGTCTCTAGTAGAGTGAACACACAGTGTTTAAAAACTCCAGCAGCACTGCTGTATCTGATCCAGTCCAGTGTTTCCGCTACTGTAGAGCTGAGTTAGAGCACCTCTGTGACTGTAATGACTGTAAATGATTGTAATGCCAACAGTAATCTAAATGTAGACTGGTCTCTGGTGGCATTCCACAGTCACCTGTTTCCTCTTTCTCTTACACACACACACACACACACACACACACACACACACACACACACAGACTGTGGTTACTGAGCTCTGTACAGCAGCTGCTCGCTTTAATACTTTCTTATGGAGATCCTATCAGCGCTAACGGCTAACAGAGGGAAGCTGCTGGCAGTAAAGTAAAGGCTGTTATTAACTGGAGCTTTGAGGCTGAGGAATAGGTCAGTGCTGAGCGGTGGGTGAGGCCTTTACCGCTGACCAGAGTAGTTGACAGGATAAAACTACATGGCAAAATAATTTGAACACCTGCACTGAAGTCAAGAATGTTACAAAAATATCCCGCTTTTGTTGGAGTAACTGCCTCTACTGTCTGAGTCTGACTTTCTACTAAATTAGCAACAGAGGGAGCTCTGAAAAGACTGTAGAGCAAGGTAAAGTGAGGCAGAGCGATGTATGGTGAGGTACTCTGAGTAATAGTGAGGTAGAGTGAGTTAGAGCAAGGTAGAGCAAGGTAGTGAGGTAGAGTGAAGTGAATTGTTATAGTAGGTTAAAGTCATGTAGAGCGAGAAAGATCAAGGTAGAGTGAGGTGAAGTGAGGTAGAGTGAGGTACAGCCAGTTAGAGCAAATTAAATAGCAGTAAAGCAGAGGTAGAGTGAGGTAGAGAAGAGGCAGAGTGAGGTAGAGCGAGGTAGAGCAGCTGTCGACTAAGGAACAGAGAAATAAAACAAGGTACAGCGAGGAAGAGTAAGGCTGATTAAGGTAAAGTAAGGCAGAGTGAGGTAGAACGAGGAGGTAGAGTGAGGTAGAGCAGAGGTAGATTGAGTTAGAGTAAGGTAGAGTGAGGCAGGGTAAGAAAGAGAGAGGTAGAGTAAGGTAGAGCATGGTAATGTGAGGTAGAGTGACACAGAGTGAGAAAATAAGAGGTAGAGCTAGTTAAAGTGAGGTAGAGTGAGGTAGAACCAGAGACTGTAAAAAAGATGGACGCCGTGTCTCCGTTCCCATTCATTCAATGAAAATGAAGCCAAAATCTTCCGCCATGTTGGCGATCCTGCCACCTGATTCTGCGCAGTAGAGACCAGAGGAGGGAGAAAAACTGTGGATAGCAACCTACTCATTTAAATAACCCCGCCCCTGAGGGCTGCCTCGACTGCAGAGCGAGAGTTAGAGTGAGGCAGGGTGAGAAAGCGAGAGATAGAGTAAGTTAGAGCATGGTAATGTAAGGCAGAGTGAGATAGAGTGAGAAAATAGGAGGTAGAGCTAGTTAAAGTGAGGTAGAGTGAAGCAGAGTGAGATATAGTGAGATAGAGTGAGATAGAGAGGTAGACTAAGGAAGAGTGCTATAATGTGAGGTAGAGCGTGGTCCAGTGAGTTAGAACAAGGTAGAGAGGGGTAGAGCAGAAGTAAAGTGAGGTAGAGTGAGGAGGAAGAGTGAGGTAGAGGTCCATAGTGAACACATAAACTGATCTACTTAATATCCTGGGAAAAATGTGTGCGGCCAAGCCACTTTAAAAAAAACAAATATCTTTATTCATGTGTTTCACCTCCATATAACAATATCCAGCACCACGTTTTTGTCCACATCATACACCTGACCATAACTCATGAATTATGAAGTATTAAGCACTGTGTAGATCCTCCTCCACTCATATGCAGCGCTCATTTTCAAGCTCAAGGACTGCAGTAATGGATGCAATCAAGTACCATCATTTTACAAAGTGCTCTTCATAAGAAACGATACATAAGATACTTCAGCTAATAGTGCTCTACATACTGCATGCTTCAGACTGCAGCTGGAGTTCCTGTTCCTATAATTAATTTGCTTTAGAATAGCTGATATGGTTAATGCTTCATTCATTTATTTTATTTTATGCTACTCAGCTGTGTACCCCCCACCACATCACTAGTGATGCCCCAACATCAGGAGGGTGAAGACTAGCACACATCTCCTCTGACACATGTGTAGTCTGAACCGCCTCTCTCTTTTTGAGCTGCTGCTGATGCTGTAGCATTGCCGAGTAGCATCATAACGCTAACGCTCGGAGGAAAACGCAGCGACTCAGTTCTGATACATCAGCTCACAGACGCAGCCTTGTGCTGATCCACATCACCCTAGGAGTGATGAGGGGAAAGAAGGAGCTCCATCTACTGCAATGTACCCACCCAGAGAGAGCAAGGCTAATTGTGCTCTCTCAGGGCTCTGGCAGCTGATGGCAAGCTGCATGACTGGGATAGAAACCAGCGACCCCCTGATCACATTGGCAGCACTTTAGACTGCTGGACCACCTCACAGCCATGCTTCAAAATTCAGTTGTGTCCTTTTAGTGTATTCATACTGTATTATGGATGTTAGGAGAGTGCAGTATTGCATGAATGCTTTGATTTCTGATAGTGAGATGTCTAGAAAGTTTCTAGGGGCCACAAAATATTAAGGCAAAAAACAAATCTAGTCAAAACATTTTGAACACAATATATTACCTTTTTGTTTAACTACTAAGTTTTAGATTTTGTTCTGGTGGCCTCTAGAACCTTTTCTGCTTTAAAATCTTATTTTGTGGCCACTAAAAACTTTTTTTAGTATATACAATATTTTGTGACCACTCGATTTTGTTTCTAATAGCCACAAAATAAAGAAAATATATCAAAGATAAAACTATTTCTGGCAAAGGATTTTTTTCTGATTTTGGGCCTTAACCTTATCTTGAGGCCACACCTTAGTTTGAATGACCACCACGATACTTTAGCTCTGTGACTTATTCAAATAAACATAGAAACATGATCATCCACCACAGAGGAAGTGAGGGATTGAGATTGTCCTGCAGTAAAAGAGAGGAGAACAGTGCTGTTCAGAGGAACACGGTGAGTATATCTTGTCAGTATTATGTAATACAGTAATGTGAGTATAGTGGAGTATAACTCAGTGAAACTGGGCGAGTCCTGAAGCTCATTTATGACGGGGTGAATGACAGGGAGGCGCAGCGCTGGAGTAAACACACACACACACTGTGGCAACAGTCCAGCATCTCTCAGAGAGGGAGTGTTACTGACACTAACAAACCCTCACCCACAATTTACACCAGATTAGAAGGAATGAGAAGATAACACAGGTTTAAAAGTATGTAAACACACTTTCTCTCTCTCTCTCACACACACACACACACACACACACACACACACACACACTTTCCAGTGCACTTAGGGCCTGGAAATCTGACCATAAGGTGGGGCACTAGGAGCTGCAGTGGATCACACTGCTCATATAAGCAGAAATATTTCCACAGTGTTATCCCAGAGTTATCATTAAAATCATCTCTGAAACATGTGCTTATGAGTAAAACACCGTACCTCAAACTAAAGCTGCAATAGGGTAAACATATTAAATCACATTATTTAAAGGTTTTTTTTGTATTCTGAAATACAGCAGGTCTCTCTGAGTTGTTTATGATGCTGCACATGATGAAACTCTTCCTCAACCTCTTCCTTATTCTCTGCAGAGAAACGAGTCGATCAGGAAAAGCACCGTGTCTACGTCAACCTGTGAATTAGTATTCATGGCCCCGCCCACCTCGGCTCGGGACCGCCCACAGGCAGAGCTGAAGCCGGGCAGTGGTGGCGTGTCGTCAGATAGGAGGAGCTGACAGTGCTAGGAACAGCATGCAGTTCATTCCTGTGTTATTTGTGCGAATAACACATCAGTGTTTATATACTTTACACAGTAATTCAGAGCTAAGAAACAAATGGTTAGAATTAGTGGAGGAAAAACACCACCAGCCAAGTACAACTGAGATAGGTAGGTGTATGTTTAGAACAGTTCTGTTTACACTAGTTAAAAGTAAAAATCCACCCGAGGTGGTAGACATATATATAACAGGCAGTCGGCCCTAATCGCATTTGCCATCTCTCCGGTTGCAGAGTATAATAATAAGGTCTTGGGTTCAAGTCCCTATCTGGGTCGAGTTTCCTTGCCATTAATTTTTTTTTTGCCTTGTTGCAATGGGAGAGTATTATATGGGAATCGTCCTAAGCCACTTTTCCTGAGTATTAGTTTTTCCCAACTCCCCGGATGCTGAGTATAATATAGGAATTGGCTCTAGCCGCATACTGTATGCAGACACTGCAGTTGCTCAGTATTAAACACATTCGGCCATACATCGGCCATGCTCGAGATGATTCTTCATGCTATATGAGATAAAAAACACGTGTTAATTGTTTTAATTTTATATTTTATGGCTGGTTGGTATACAGTATGTCTGTTGATCTATTTTTGGTGCAGTTTGACCTCAGCGTGAAGACCTCGTGCTTCTAATCATTACTCTACAGACTGTCTGCAATCATTGCGATCACTACAGAACTCAAAGCTGCAATTGTTCGTTACTTTACCACCACTTGAAGGAGTCGTTTTTTTCCCCACTCTCTCTCTCTCTCCTTCTCTCTCTCTCTCTCTCTTTCTCTCTCTCTGTGGACTCTTTCTTTCCTCTGTGGACGGTAAGACAAAGCCGGCTCTGTCCATTCTGCCCTCCGCCACCATGTTTTTGATTTCCTCCCCCCCTCAGCAGAAATATCGTATAACCTTTGACCTTCAGGACAAAGAGTTCCTCATGTCTCACTGATTTTCCTCCCGTAAAAAGACTAATGTTTGTTTTTGTCTTTCATAGAAAGTAACCTGGACAAGCTTGTGGTAAAAAAACACGTGACCCTAGACTGACACAATGCCTGTATTTAAAGTCTCTCTCCAATAGCCTAAGATCTCTGTTCCTCTCAAAATGATCTCACCACACCAAAGCTAATTACCCATTTTTTTCTAAAAGAAAAAATATATATTTTAATTTTAATGCATTTTCTCCACAATTTACCCAATCCGCAATCATATGAACTAGTGCTGTACAATATGAACTAAATAATGGCATGAGAAAGGAAAAAGAGAGCACTTAAAAATGATGAGTTTCTTTAATTTTACTAAGTTGAAAACCTCTGGAATATAATCAAAAAGAAGATAAATGATCACAAGCCATCAAACCACCAAACTGAACTGCTTGAATTTTTTCACCAGGACTAAAGCAGCATAAAGTTATCCAAAAGCAGTGTGTAAGACTGGTGGAGGAGATTCCAAAATGAATGAAAACTGTAATTGAAATCCACCAGGATTATTCCACCAAATATTGATTATTTCTGAACTCTTAAAACTTTATGAATATGAACTTGTTTTCTTTGCATTATTTTTTGAGGTCTGAAAGCTCTGCATCTTTTTTGTTATTTCAGTCATTTCTCATTTTCTGCAAATAAATGCTCTAAATTTACACAGCAAAATCAGAGAAACTCTTAATTTTTTCCAGAGCTGTATGGACGAATATATTTGGATTATATGTATCATATCACAAATGCAGCTCACTGCAGTTGTGTCTTTAAAGAATTTTGAAGTTTGTATAGATATGAGAGTCATCAATTTTCAGAAGAAACACTGCTATTAACCTTCTTTTCCAGCAGCTCTTCTGTCCGTTTCTGGATGATGGATTGAGTTGCAGAAACCCGTCTGTAATCATGTGGCAAAAAGCTGTCAAGTTGATTTCTCTCTTGCTCAGCACTTCATCTGCTTCATCTGAAACCATCAAGAGCAGAGAGGAGTTCAGTCAGAGTCTGAAATAAAGAGAAATTACTGGTCAGAAAACAGTCAATTTTTGCCTTTATTAGATACACCAATATTACAAAGGGATTTTTATATACAGTATCAATCATTAGATGTTATTTCTGTTTTTACAGTGAAAAATCCAGATCCAGAAGAGATGCAGCTAAATAAATTCAGTAATTTCTTATTCAGAAGAATCTGATGCTCGGTTCCAGATTTCTCCTGGCGCCCACAGCCAGTGCTCCAGTTGATCGGTTCAATTCCATCAGCATTTTTAATAAATGTTCCACATTGGAAAAGCTCTTCTGTTTCCATTTCACTTTACATTATGGCACAATAATGTTTATTATAACCATTATACTCTAATAGTATTTTCCATTGCACAGTCCATACATTACTCGATCCAACTTTTTTTTGCTGAAGTAAGTCATTATTTAGAGATACTTAATCACTATTGTAAGATTCTTATTATTATCTTATTAATTCGAGATTCTATGCCATTATTGTGAGATACTAAATCATTATTTTAAGATTCTATCTCATTGTTTTGAGATACTAAATCATTATTTTGTGATTCCATGTCATTATTTTGAGATCCTACGTCATTGGGGAGGAGTGGGCGGGTCTGTAAATAGGGTGGGCGGGCCCGTAGAGGAGTGGGCGGGGCATACAAATCTCTCTGTATTTTGAAATTGTCCTGCTCTTGCCATTTACACACTCAATCTTATTTACTACTGATTGCATTACTTCAATTTTAACATTATTTCTATTTCAATTTGCTTAATGACAATATATACACGCACCCAACAGCGTTTTAGGGCCACTTTTAAATAAAATAAAAACAGTTCACTTTAGGAATAAAGTCGTAATACGAGATTTTGAGATTAAAGTTCTATAAATATTTAGAGGAATATATCAGATAATATATCAGATTAAACTGCACATTATCATTATCAGCAGTTCAGCTCAAATAAAAAAAAGTGTATTTGATAGCTGGGTCGGATCAAGATCAAATCACGTTCTCACCAAAAGGAACCACTCTAGAAAAAAAAAAATAATAATCTGCATGTTGGGCGAGGCAGATTATGGCGAAAGTTGGGGTCAAACTTCATTAATTATTTTTACTATTTATTATTATTATTATGTTTTTTTTTTTTTTTTTTTTTTTTTACAAAAGTCAGCAGACATGACTGCAGGTGAGTGTGTTGTACCTGTCAGGTATCTGAAGAACAGATCTACCGGCCCTTTCTTTACCTTCTGTTGTAAAGTCCCCTCCCTCCCTCTTTTCCTCCCTCCCTCCCTCTCTCCCTCTCTCCATCTCTCCTCCCCCCGCTCTCTCTCTCTCCCTCTCTCCGGACTCAGAGCTCCAGATCCGCCATGCTGGGACTCGTACGCTAACTTGTCACGCCGCTCCGCTCCTCCTGCTTTCTCCTGAATCCTCCTGAGAGAGACCCGCACTGAGTACCTGGAGTTCAGGTGAGCGCGTTTACCTGCTGAAGCTCCGGTAAAGCCCCGGTGTGCGGCGGGAGCTCTCCCGGCTGCAGCTGCGGTTTTACCGGCTGATGTTCGCGTTTAAACCGGAGACTCTGAGCTGCTGAACTCGCCGCCGCTGCTGCGGCTCCTGCACTTGTTACTCCGGGAGATTTTAACCCTTTAAACTCGCTTCAGGATTCTGTTTTCTCGAGTCTGTTTTTCGCTTCTGGTAGTTTTTCTTCGCTTCTAACTGTTTATTAACAGGGTTTAGAGAAAAAGTGAGTTTTTAAATTAAACTGGGTTTTACTTTCTTCGCTCTGTGAGTGAATGGCAGCGCCCGGCCGGTCAGCCATGGGCTGTGTTTTTGTTCTGAAGTTACTTTAGTTGCGTTATTTTAGTTACTTAGTAACGTTAGTTAGTTATTTTAGTTACGTTACTTTAATTATTTTAGTTACGCTACTTTAGTTAATTAGTTACGTTAGTTAATTACCTTAGTTACATTACTTTAGTGATCTGTGCTGGTTGTTTTTTTGTTAAACAGAGTTTTCTTAACTTAGACATGTGTAAAATTATATTATTCTAGATGTTCAGATTTGAGTTTTGAGTTTTTATTTCTGAGAAAATAAATATCCAGCATTTTTTTACATCTTACTTTGTGTTGGGTAGTAAATTGTTATGTTGTAAATGAACAAAATGCACCAAAAAATCTCTAGTGATGCATTTTAAAGTGGGAATTTACTGATCCTTCACAATTTCTGCTTTTATAAATAAGTTCAAATGTTTAAAAACACAAAAACTGCACGCAAAGCTGCTCACAGTGCTGGTGAAATGAATAAGAATAAGTTACACACTAAAGTGTTACGAGTAGGTCTGGGTAATGTTAATGTTAACATTAATATGAGTGATTCTCTATTGTGATACTAATTGACCGGTTGTATTAGTTACAAAACTTTTCTATAGCAAACAAAAAAATTATTTGTGTGAGTTTGCCAAGCTAGCTTAAAACTGCATTAAGAGCACAATAAAACATGTATGAAACCAAATATATATTTATTTTTAACTATAGTAAGCCACTCCCTTTAACCTTACATATAAAAGCAGCTTTTATATTAAATAAGGAGCATAAAAAGAACATCTAAACTCTTATATTTAGGTTAATATTTCAGAAAAAGTAAAATATGAAAGGTTTTACATGTTTCTAACAGAAGCACATGTACATCTACTGTGATTCAATCTGGTTTCTATATGTAAAGAGAATCACATTTCACAATCACAATTACTTTTTTACTTAAACATTAAAATGTAAATTAAAAAGTAATTCAGAGACCCTCTAGAGTTTAGACCTCGATCTAGAGAAACTCCCAGTCAGAATCACCTGCACTGTTCTCAGTGGTGGTGAACGGAAACAGACGTCTGAAGATTTATGAATGAGAAGTGGAAACTTGTCATATGGTTATTATAAATACACTGTTTAATGTTTGACACACTGTTTTCCTATAGTTTAGAGAAGCCTAAAATAGGCTGCAATGCACTTTCTGTATATATTGTTTTATACTCAGCTGATATTCATAATATATATTTAGATCATATCCTATATCATGTATCACAATAACAAATTTTATTACAGTAAAATAAAATATTGTCATATTGACATATTGTCCAGCCCTAGCAAGGTGACTTTTCACCTAATTTGTCATTTGTAATTTTTGCGTCACTCACACCTGCTGATTATATCAGAAAATCTGTGTGAAAGGTAATGTTAGATGATCTTTACCATCTCTCAGTTTAGTCTTCAGTGTGTTGTCAACTTTGTTAGAAGTATGTGGCATTTAAAGAACCGTCTTTGGGGTGATTTGCCATGAGAATGTACCAGAATTTCAATACCAGTATATTATATAGATGTATTACATACAGAGTGATCTATTTTAAGCGTTTATTTCTTTTATTGTTGATGATTATGGCTTACAGCCAATGAAAACCCTAAAATCAGTGTTTCAGAAGTTTAGAATATAATACAATAAGACCAATTACTACTTTTGGCAGTGTGGGCAGTGTGCCAAGTCCTGCTGGAAAATGAAATCTGCATCATTATAAAAGTTGTCAGTAGCAGAGGGAAGCTGTAAGATATGAAGTGCTGTAAGATTTTGTGGAAAAAACAAAACTGCACTGACTTTAGACTTGATAATAAAACACAGTGGATCAACACCAGCAGATGACAGACATGTCTCTCTAAACCATCACTGATTGGTGGAAGCTTTACTCTAGACCTCGAGCAGTTTGGACTGTGTGTCTCTCCACTCTTCCTCCAGACTCTGCTCCCTTAATTTACTTTAAATAAAATGTAAAATGTACTGATGATCAGTGATGGTTTGGAGAGTCATGTCTGTCATCTGCTGGTGTTGATCCACTGTGTTTTATTATCAAGTCTAAAGTCAGTGCAGTTTTGTTTTCCCACAAAATCTTACAGCACTTCATATCTTACAGCTTCCCTCTGCTACTGACAACTTTTATAATGATGCAGATTTCATTTTCCAGCACTACTTGACACACTTCCCTCACTTCCAAACGTACCAATTGGTCTTATATACTATTCAAATTTTCTGAGAGACTGACTTTTTGGGTTTTCATAACAGAAACAAACAATTAAGAAATAAATTATTTGTTGCTTGAAAACCAAATGATTATTAGACTGAATACAGAAAAATAATCATTTAAATGCAGCCAGAATACAGAATTCACATTAGAAATGAACCCAGAGAGCCAGAGAATTGACCTGCTTTCCGAACTTCAGTACTGAAGGACTGAAACAGCACAGTAAGAATGTTTTAACAGGCATTTGCATTCTGTGAGCCTGAGGCCAACTTTATAGCCTCTTTTGAGATCACTTGAAATCCGTTTACGGTCTGCTGCTTCAGGGGCCTGTTCGGGTCCTCAGCCCTGAATGTTCTCTGACTGATTAAGGTAAAAAAAAATCTGCATTTGAGCTTTTAAAAATGTGTAAATTCAGAAGAACTCTCCTCCTTTGTGAAAGAACTGGATTCTGCCTCACTAATATCTGTTTTCACTCTAAACAAAGAAGATAAATGCTGAGTAATGACTAAGTGAGAGCAGGAGCTACTGGAGTGAAACATGAGCCAGAGACGGGTGTCTGTTGGTCTGTCAGTGCTGGGCTTGTGCTGGTCACCTGAATGTCCTCATTCTTTTAAACAGGAGATAACAGGTTATTAGGTCACTCCTTAGGATGGACCCTGGTCTGGGGTGTGTGTTGTTATGCCTGGTGTCCCTCCAGCTCACTCTAGCTCCCTATATCTCGCTCTAGCTCCCTCCAGCTCATTGTAGCTTCTTCCAGCTCACTCTAGCTCCCCACATCTCAATCTAGCTCCCTATATCTCGCTCTAGCTCCCTCTAGCTCATTTTAGCTTCGTCCAGCTCTATCTGGCTCCCTACATCTCAATCTAGCTCCCTATACCTCGCTCTAGCTCCCTCCATCTCATTGTAGCTTCATCCAGCTCTATCTGGCTCCCTACATCTCGATCTAGCTCCCTATACCTCGCTCTAGCTCCCTCCAGCTCATTGTAGCTTCGTCCAGCTCTATCTGGCTCCCTACATCTCGCTCTAGCTCCCTCCAGCTCATTGTAGCTTCGTACAGCTCTATCTGGCTCCTTACATTTCGATCTAGCTCCCTACAGCTCACTGTGCCTCCCTCTAGCATGATCTAGCTCCCTACAGCTCGCTCTAGCTCCCTACATCTCGATCTAGCTCCCTGCAGCTCACTGTGCCTCCCTCCAGCATTATCTAGCTCCCAACATCTCAATCTAGCTCCCTACATCTCAATTAATCCTGTTTAATTAGATGTAGAGCAGCAATACATACTAAATTTAATTATATACAAAAATGTTTTGACTTTTTTTTTTGGTCTAAATATTTTGTTTAAATACTGTATACCATCAAAAAAGTATTGTGAAATGTAATGTTTCTGCTGTATTTCTGCTGCCCATCCTTGATGGTTTTTAGTATTTGGCCCCACCCAGAGTGGAATCCTGCTCCTCCACGCTGTTCTGAAAATGCTCCTTTATACTGTGTTTGAAAAGCTTCTTTTATAGACTCTTCATTGTTCGTCTCCTGATTCATACCTTTACTCAGCGAGTGATTCGCTCTCCTCGTTCATGACCTTCTCCTTTGTTCCGGTGGCGATTGGGTCTCCGCTGGTAAATTAGGGCAGATGCCGTCACATTCATCTTTCCCTAATGAGTTGTCTGATTCCCCTGAGGGGATGTATTGTAATTAGCAGATGCCGTGTGCATGTGTTTGTGTGGGTGTCCAGTAGATTGATGTGTATAGCATACGTCCCTGACTGCGCTGTGTATCTCTGGTTTAACACGGTGGATCATGTTGTGTAGATCCTGCTGGCTGAGGGTCAAACGAACAGCCTGGTCGGTCTGTAGACCAAAAGCCGTCCACAGATAATTGATTAATGGAGCTGTAGCTCTGAACAGATCTATTGTGGAGCTTGTGAACATTCTGTACTGTTATATACTGTGTATATATTATATACAGTACATATATACACACTTGTGATGAGACTTAAAGCATCACACTCTCTATTTCTGAGCAAAGACCAAGCATAAATTAGAAGAGTAGGAAGATCTAGAGAAGGAAAAACATCCTCTTAATGTAAATATAAAAAAAGTAGATTACTTAAATTCTAATATTGAATCAGCTATGACAGTATAGTGCTATACACAGACATGCCATATTTCTTGTCTTGGGACAGGAGTCTTTGTTTGAGGGAGGGATCTGTACCTACTGTCTGTGGTGAGTCAGCAGATGAGGGAGCTCTTTTAAGAACTTTTAAATCTTTTTTTATGTATTATGTTTCTATCACAGTTAAGCATGTTTTTTAATTTAGCACAAGCTAACACTAATGTGTAGTAAACGCTTATTGTAAAAGTGGTGTGGCCACCAACAGCTTATTTGCATAAAAGTAAGAATAATGCTGTAATATCTCTTTATGTGAGTATGTATATTTTTACTTCCCTGTTTATTTTATGTTTGTGTAATTCTCTCTGAAATAAGAGCTACAAAGGGTAAAACAGAAACTGTGCTTTTTTTATTCTTTGCTACAGAATCGATCAGGTAGTGAAACATTTATTATTTAGCTGTGAATTCAAGGTGATAAAGTATCACAGATTAGGCTGTGGTGTAATCAGCTCTTCTGCTGGATGGATCTTATCTAGTGAATCCTAGTGAGATTTCTAAGGGTAAAAAACTGCAAGAATTCAGGCTGAGCTTTTAACAGAGATTCAGTATTATTGGGGAAATGGCCCCACAATGCACTTGGCTGAATAAATCGTTAATGTTGGCTGATAAAGTTATTTCACTGGGGCTGTAAATTCTCCCAACAGAAACTCCACACCTACAGGAAAAAAGAGCTTATCCTCCCACCGTTCCAGCAAAAACAACTTTTATTATTGAACAGTTTTATCTGGTCTTCACTTCAAAAGTCTCTCGGATGCCCATGGAGGTTTCACCTCACAACATACAGGACCTAAATCATCGTATCATCGGGTTTCTGTCTATACATTGCCATAATTTACTATGATTACTTTGTGAATGTATCTTACATAAAATGAACCTCATTCTCAGCAGTGGTGACTTAGTGGTAGGGCTGTGTGATTATTGTTTTTTAAAAAACAAATAGAAAATAGAACCCAAAAAAAATAGTTAAAATTCGATTTTTAATTCTTACATAAGTTTCTTTTAGTTCTGTGCTAGCAATTTTTAAACAAATTAAAAGCAGCCTCTTTCAACCTCACATGCAGCTTTTATATTAAACACTGTGCAAAAATAACGTTGTTAAATTTTAGTTAAGAAAAGGTGTAAAATATGAAAATCAGAGTTCTTTATAGGTTTCTGACAGAGGCAAATATCTTTCCACAATTATTCCATTTTGAAAATGGTCAAATCTTTAAATTGTTGATTTAATCAAATTAATTCCATTAACCTACCAGGCCTATTCAGTGGAATGATAGTTGTGTGTCAGCGGTGCTGCTGGAGTTTTTAAACACCTCAGTGTCAATGCTGGACTGAAAAGATTTGTATACAGTGTCGTATATACAGCGTCTTGTGGTCACTTATGATGGACTTGAGAATTCAGAGCTTCTATCTCTGACTTTACTTTATCTACATGGTGGAGCAGCTAAGAAGCATTGTCTTATAGATTGGCCACAGTGTCGTTCACCATATTCAAAAATGTTGTGTACTATACAATATGATGGCGCACTCCTAATTGCCTCTATATATATATATATATATATATATATATATATATATGTTTTTTTTGTGTGTAATTTCTGCACTGGTTTAATGTAATCAGCTGTTTTTACTGCATATATCTGAGGTTAGTTAAACATTATCTCATCCAGAAGTCACAGCGGTGTTCTAACCCAGCCCTTGCTCCGCACCAGAACTCAATTAGCACAGAGCGGCTGTGCTGGAGTGAAAGCTGGCCTGGCTGCTCCTGAGCTCGGCTTTGTTTAGAGGAAAGATGGGCACAGGCCGAGTATCTCTTTCTCCTCCAGCCAGAGGAACACAGGCCAGCTTTGTGTCTCTGTGCCAGCGTCTCTCAGAGTGAGCACAGAGAGCAGTGGGAACAGTTAGCAGGAGACAGGTGGGTGCCCTTATTCTGTTACAGTGCTGGAAAAACCCGCGGAGCTTCAGACGCAGACCTTTAACATCAGACTCCTAATCAGACAAATTACAGATTTAAACTCTATCGGTTACAGAGGGCACTGCCCACTCTGCTGCTGACCCGCTGTAGCGCCCGAGGCACGGCTGGAGCTGCTTCTGTTCTAATGAGATTAAAATTATTACATTATTTTATTACATTAACGCTTAAAAAGTACATATACTGGATTAAAAATCCAAAAAAATCCAGCCCGACCCAGTTAAAACTGAGCTTCTTAGAATCATTTTTAGGCTGTTTAAATGAGCGAAATCTATTCAGAATAGGGGTGTGCCATATCGTATCATGTGTGATAATATCGCAAACATTTTTTTAAGTATGGTAAACGATATTATATCCTGAAATATGGTGCCATATCACCCACCCCTAATTATAACATCAGGGTACTACTTTTTTATTATTTTTTTTTTATTATTTTTTTTTTTTTTTTACTGTTTTTAGCAAAAGAAAAATTCACACTGTTCTCATTTCCCATTATAAATCTACTAGAGACTATAGATTATATCTGCCCAGTATCATTTATTTTACTTTAATCCTGGATATATGGAGATATTTGGAGTGCATTATTATTAGTATCATGACTAATCATTCTGGATCATTGACTTCTGTTACAAATCTGATAAAAAAAAAAATCTTGTATTTTTTAATATTTTAGTTTATAACATTTATTTATATTTTAGTTTAACTAATATTTTAGTTAGGGTGTGCCATATCATATCGTATACAAAAATGAATTAAATTTTCATATTATTGCGGTAGTGTGTTCTTTAAAAAAAAAAAATTAATCAGTGTTTTGTCATATCGCCAAAAATATCGTTATTAAAGAACAATGTTTGTTAAAAACCAATCTCCCCATCTACTCTAATATAATTAACAATATCTAAGAATATGAAACACTTTTTGAACAAACAAATGTACTTATTTTAAGCGTATAGCCTTAGTGCAAAACACATAAAACACATAAAATTACTTCACTGTATATATTTTGTAGATTCATACTGGATCATAATTGCTTTTCTGTCATTACTCTCAGAATGTAGAAATTCACATAATTTTAATTCATACTGGATTACCTTCATAAAGCTTTTTTTCCCTAAGTTTTTCGATTGGCAAAAATGGGTGCATTTAAAGATTAAAAAAAACACACACTGAATTAAAATCATCATCATGGATGATGTTATAGTGCTGTGTAATATGAGGATAAATATTGTGGGGATGATATTGTGAAAAGTGTCTATCGTGCTACTTACCTTCTATCGTCTTTATCGTTTCTACAGTATTTTCATCAATTATTCATGCAAATATATAGTAGGCTGCGATGAATTGAATGAATGTATTGGCGTGGTCACTTTGCATAAACTCGGTTTATATAAGTGATAATAAAGTAATCTTCACAAAAAAAAGCTTCATAATGTGGTTTTGCGACGTTATACTGGTTTACGTTATTTGACGTACACGCCGGTTTACGACATGCTTTACGTTATTATATATTATATATATTATATATATATTGCTGCACTAAAAGGTAGTAATTGTCATTTGTGAAAGTTTGGTTTAATGTCACTTTGAAATAAAGTTGGAAAAAAGGAAGCAATGATATTATTTTGTCATATTTTTCAAAAAGAATAACTAAAAACATACTTAAATGTGGTATATCATGATATATATTGTTATCGTGATATTTAAAAAATTCCATATTGTGATATATGATTTTTCCCATATCGCCCAGCACTAATTTGTGATAACTCTAGATGATAAAGGTTCAGATGAGGTCAGTGGTCGGAGGGGCGTTTGGGGTCAGTTGGGGGAGGAGAACCATCTTCAGGAGATCCACAGATTTACCTACACACTGTTCTCTTATTAAAAGATTTCTCTGCAGATTCCTCTCAGTGTTTGGATGCAGTGAGAGTTTGTGTGATGAGATGTTTAGTTAATGCAGGATCAGCTGATCGTCACATGATCCTCCTCAGACCGTTACCTCGGGCCGGAGGCAGCAGGGCTGAGTGCTGGTGGAAATGACTCCCCTGAAGGCACTCGGGCGGACACCAGCTTTCCTTTCTCTCTGCTGATGTTTTTCAGCCCTCTCTTTTGTTCTCTCTCTCTCTCTCTCTCTCTCTCTCTGTGAGTGTTTAAAGCTTCAGGTAATGGGAGGTGAAAGATGGGCCTCAGCTTGTTGTAAGTAAAGATTGAAGTGAGCAGAAACGACACAAATTAAATAAATCAAATTACACCTCCTGGACTTTAGAGTGAACCAGACCAATAGAAATAGTCCCATATAGATCAGTGTGTGAATCTGTGTTTGCTCATTTAACCTCATTTACAGAAAGTAGAAGATCTGGATTAAATTATTATGTTTTGGGCTCTTGCTCATGAATATTCATACATGCGAACATATCGCCTGGCTAACAGGTAAAACGCAAAATCCACCGGAGATCCTATATAAACCTATATAAAAGTTATTTACATACAGAGGTGGTTAACAAGTGTAAACAGAACTGTTCTAAACATACACCTACCTATCTCAATTGTACCTGGCTGGTGGTGTTTTTCCACCATAGACTAATTCTAACCATTTGTTACTTAGCTCTGAATTACTGGGTAAAGTATATAAACACTGATTTGTTATTCGCACAAATAACACAGGAATGAACTGCATGCTGTTCCTAGCGCTGTTAGCTCTTCCTATCTGACAAGACGGCGTCGCCGTCCGGCTTCAGCTCTGCCTCTGGGCAGTCCCAAGCCGAAGTGGGCGGGGCCATGAATACTAATTCACGGGTTGATGTAGACACGGTGCTTTTCCTGATCGACTCCTGATGGTTTTTCTGAATATTTTCTTTTACTAGCTGCTGCAGACAATGAGGAAGAGGTTGAGTTTCATCATGTAAACAACTCTACTGTATTTCACAATAACGTCCCTTCTTATCATTAAGCCACTGAATAGTTATCCTCTGTGCTCAGAACTGTTTGGCCCAGCAGTGGAAAGAGGCTGTTGTGAAGATCTTCTACCAGGTTCATGTTATGTCAGGATGTGATTAAGGTTAAATTGGACCTGTTTTTCTCTGGGTTCTCAGTGTAGGATTGTTTGGAGCTGCATCAGTTTGACAGCACTGCTTTTGGTTTGGGAGTAAACAGCTTAAGCAGCTCTATTGGAAGCATGAGGCTGTGAGGCTGGCGCAGTGCATTGTGGGATGGCCATTCTCGTTAGAGATTTAACGTATTTTAAACCCAGACTCCGTAAATAGTCTCATTCCGATGGTAATCAGGTTAAAGCGTATGGGAAAGGAAGTTGTGCATGATTTTGAAGAATCTCTTGACTGAAGCGGTTTGTTTGTGTGACGAGTCGACGCACAATCAGCCATTGATTCCTGTCGTGACTTCTTCTCCGCTGAGGACGCTGGTGATTGGATGATACAGCGGAAGATCTGGGGCGTTCGGTTGTTAGGAAATGATATTTTAAAATTAAATGTAAAGACATTTATATATATAGTGGATTATGTTTAATCCACTGTAGAGAATTCTACTGAAATCTACCCAGTCTGACTTGTTGACGTAATTAGCTTTACTGGTTATGGAAATACAGTGGTTTGCATAATATGTGTTGACCCATTTCAAAGATTGACACAGTCAAATTGCACACTTCCACACTAAATAGTTAAAACTAATGTTAGAAATATGTTAGAAATAGTGCACTGCCATAAATAGTGTATTCATTAATATAGTGAGTAAAGTTTAGGAGTTTTTGGTTTGGGATTGATTAAAAATAATGCTGTAACCCTAAAAGAAACAGAACATTTTTGTTAAGCCTTGTATCTCCATTTATGCTGTTTTTCACTTTTTGTCATAAAATGAATTGGGCCATTTTTCTTAATATTGTTTTTAATATAATTTACTTCCATTTAAAGTTCCAAATACGTTTTTTTTTTGTGTCATTCTCCTTTGGGTTAACATTTTGAAGGTTTTTGTGTTTTTGTGCAAGTAAAAAGTGTTTTTTTTACCATTGAATAAATTACAAAATCAAAAAAGCACAATAACGCTACCTCATCAGAGCTTTTCTAATACAAAAAAATACCTAATTAGTGACATTTTTATCGTACGTTTACCTCAGCAGTTCTACTCAAGTCATGTGCAATTTAAATTTATACAGAAAAAGGCAGTCTTTTTTTTTTTTTTTTGGGGTAAACAAACAAATGCTAAAGCTATTTGAGCTCAGCTAGTATTAATATCCTAGCACTGTACAGTATTATGGTATTATGGAGGTAGTAAACTGAGAGATTAAACTAAAACAGAGTGTAATGAATGTTGCTGAATGCTTTTTTTTATTCATTTAACATGTTACAGCATAAAAAATGAACTTAAACTTGCCGTAGGTAGTGTACGTTTGCTCTCCTTATTGTCTCTGTCTGTCAGCTCTGTCCCTTATTGCTCGATATTGATTATTTATTCAGCCTTTTAATTTTTTTTTGTGCAAATTCCATCAACAAATATTTAAAATTGCCAAATATTTGGTGCGTTCTTAGCATTAATAACAGCCTAAGCTGTGCAACTTTATACAAATCATCTCCAGATCAGGCAGAGCTCAGCAAAAATGATCCAGATCCAGGAAAATCAGAGCAGATTCTGTGCATTTTTCCCACATTTGGAAAGTTTTAGACGGAGGAGACACTTGTGCTTTTCACTGCCAGCATTCCAACAGCTTCAGGAGTTCCAGCTGAACACCATTCAAAACACTGTGCACCCTTTCACCCCCACCCCACCCAGCCAGCCTCTGACCTGGCCTTGTACACACACACACACTCTCACACATACACACACACACCAAAAGAAAAGCAACATTACTGACAGTGAAGTGGCTCAAGCCGATTGACCTGCTCTTTACCCCCTGCAGAGCGGGACACTATAAACTGCCCTGCGGGCACACACACACACACACACTTGTGCACACACACACACTCGTGCTTGTGCACACACACTCACAGGCAGGCGCATACACGATCAGTCTGTCCTCAGGCTAGAATGTCTAAATGGAGCCGAACATGAAGCAGCAGCTGCAGGTAACTTACTGTTAATGATGAATTACTGCATCATGTGATCTTATTGAGAGTTTTCGCATAAGTGTATTATAATATATATGATTAAAGTTTTTATTTAAGTATTATTTGACAATATATGTATAGCTATTAATACAAAATTAATAAACATTTAAAACTGCCTTAGCTGTGTGCAGAAACAGAGGGAGCTCTTCAGACACACTTCAGACATAACAAGACTGGAGGTGAAGTGAGGAAGAGCGAGGGAGAGTAATGAATAAACGAGTGCCGAAAACCCTTTGAGAAGCCTAAATTAATTTAGGATCTTCTTGTATCCATTGGGGATGTGAGTCACAGTGCACTTCATGAAACAATATTATCATATCGCTCTGCGATAATATCACGATACTCGATATATTGCAAAGAGGATAAAATATTCCTAAATAACCAAATACCAGGAATTATGCATATTAGTGTCCGTTTTACAGAATTTGACAACCAATATTCTTTATCACAGGTAAAAAAAAAATAATAAGAGAGCACTTAAAAATGATGTTTCGTTGATTTTATCAAATTGAAAACCTCTGGAATATAATCAAGAGGAAGATGGATGATCACAAACCATCAAACCACCAAACTGAACTGCTTGATTTTTTGCACCAGGAGTAAAGCAGCATAAAGTTATCCAAAAGCAGTGTGTAAGACTGGTGGAGGAGGAGAACATGGGATTAAAAACCAATCAGGGTTATTCCACCAAATATCTTAAAAAAAAAACTTTATGAATATGAACTTGTTTTCTTTGCATTATTTGAGGTCTGAAAGCTCTGCATCTTTTTTGTTAATTTAAACATTTCTCATTTTCTGTAAATAAATGCTCTAAATGAGAATATTTTTATTTGTAATTTGGGAGAAATGTTGTCTGTAGTTTATAGAATAAAACAACAATGTTCATTTTACTCAAACATAAACCTATAAATAGTAAAGAAAATTAGAGAAAATATCGTAATATTGTAGTTCTGGCTTTTAAGGGTTAATTGTAGTCCTCTGGATCAGGAATGCAGGTATGGATTACTGTTTAATAAAAGACAGCAGGATCATCAATTCTCTATTCCAGACTCTGTGAAGCCGCAGTTATAAAGAATGTGCTGTCGGGTGAGCACACGTGTTAGTAATCACCTATTTATGGGGAGGAGAGCGATCAATAATAGAGGATCTGGCCGGCGCTGGTTTCGGCACGGGCCAGCAAAAATATTTATGACCGCTGAGATTTCAGCTATTTCTAAATGTTGCATTTATTATAAACATGTGATCTGCTGGGGCGTGTTGGATATACTGCTGCTGTTATTATTGTTGTTTTATTAACCCCTGTTTATTACTCCTCTCAGAGGTGGGTTAATACTTCCACACAATTGCCTCATTGACCTGATGTCATTTAAATGGTCCGTGTCGCTTCGGGCACCCGAACAGTGCCAGGTCCCGCCCCTGTGCCCGCTGATCCAGAACAATGCCCAGAGAGAGGAGAAGAGAGGCAGTATTGATTTAAATGCAATCAGAACGGAGATGCAAACTAATTGAATTTACCTCGTTTGCTGGCGGAAGACAGGAAATAGATTAATGAATGATTATTGGGTTTGGGCTGATTTAAATGTGGACGTCACTGAATCGACACACGTCACCACAGTGCAGTCAGCCAAAAAGAGGAGCCAAAAACGATAATAAATCAGAGTTTAATTGCCTGAGATTGAAGGAATCATGGCACTGTATGAAGAGAAGCATTAGGACTAGTGGTGGGCGATATGACTCAAAAATAACATCATGATATTTCATTGTATTTTCGCGATATGACAAAACACTGAATTAAAAAGATATTTTAAGAGTAGACTACTGCAACAAATGGAAAATTTAATTTTATTATTGCATATATGACACCCTCAACTAAGTCAATGATTCAGAATTTCATGATACTAATAATAATGCATTTCAAATATCTCCATATATCCAGGATTAAAGGAAGATAAATAAAACTGGAATCTAGTAAATATACAAAAACAGTACAAAAGTAGTACCCAACATTTTTGAGTATTCTGAACGATATTATACCTATACCTATATGTATATCTCAGTTAGGGCTGTGCCTCATTATATCTTATGCAATAAAAAAATTGATTCATTTTGTTGTAGTAATGAATTCTCAAAATATATATTTTTTAATTTAGTGTTTTGTCATATCTCCAAGAGTATCGTTATCGCGAAAATGACACTACTGAGTTAATGACAATTGCACTGCTGAGGAAAATGTATTATTAGAATAGCACTACTGAGGTAGCTAGCTAAATATGTGACTAGAATACAGAGGAAATGACACACTACTGAGGTAATGGCAAATTGCACTGTTGAGGAAAATGTATTATTAGAATAGCACTACTGAGGTAGCTAGCTAGCTTACTAGCTTACTAAATATGTGACTAAAATAACGAGGTAATGACACACTACAAAGATATTGCAAAATTGCATTGCTGAGGTAAATTTATGAGAAGAATGGCACTAATGGGGTATATAGCTAGCGAGTTAAATTTGTGACTAAAATAGCACTGCTCAAACAAGACAAATGATCATTATCAATTTTATTTGAAAACATTTAAAATGGGAAATGTCATTTGTGAAAATGGACAGCTTATTATCAGTAGTAGTTTTTTTATATATATGTAAATGAAGTGTAACCTCGTGATTAAGTGCAGCTGACACGTTCATTTCATATCATCACGGCTACATTTGTGTTTTTATTTGATCTGGATATGGATTTTTTAGCCATATGGTAACACACACACACACACACACACACTCTCTCTCTCTCTCTCTCTCTCTCTCACTCTCTCCAGCTGATCCGTCTGCTATTGTTCTTGATCTGTCACAGTCGCAGGGGCGCACCCCGATGAACCCTGATCGTGTGTGTGTGCGAGCACGTGAATGAGTGTGTGTGTGTGTGTGTGTGTGTGTGTTGAGAGAGAGAGAGAGAGAGAGAGAGAGAGAGAGTGTGTGTGACACGAACGGTCGGTCTGTATCTCGTCTCTCCGCTGCTGATCCATCTTAAATAATTAATATTGAAGCTGCGAGGAAGAGAGAGAGAGAGTCTCAGAAAAAAGAGAGAGCGCGAGAGGGAAAGTAACACTGACAGTGACAGCAGCGGGTGTGAAAGGGAGCGGCGGAGCTTAAGGAGAGTCTTTTTGTCTGCTTTTTGTCATGGTTTGCTGCTGATCTCTGTCGGGTTCTTCCTCCGTCGCCTTCAGGAACGTGGGGGCTGGGGGGAGGGAACCATAGCGCTCACCCTGGAAACCTGGAGATCTACCTCACAACCAGCCAAACATCATCTGGAGATGCCTGGATTGGGGCTTGGGTTGGATTCTGGATGTGATGCTCAGATCTTTACCACTGGATGACCTGATTTCTATACCAGACGCTTTCTAAGAACGACGTTCTAAGAACGACTTTCTAGGAACATGCTGGAGCTGCGACTCAGCGATCCTCTCCGAGGAAGATAGCATCAGGAGGAGCTCTGAGAGGAGGCTGGACTCAGACAGCAGGTTCAGAGCAGGTTGAGGAGTTGCTGGTGAGTAAGAGTCAGGTGGGTCTGTTATGAGGAATGCTGTTATTAAAGCAGCGTTAATGGAGAATAATAATATAGACAGGAAGGTTTTGGATACAGAAGCGAGTGAGGGATGTTGGGTGAGGGCTTGTGATGCGATGTTTCTGCATGTGGCGCCGGTGGTGGAGGTGTTGTTGATGCTGATGTGTCTTAGCACGTTGCTATAAACTCTCCTGCCTCTAATTCTCAGAGGAGGAGCTGGGAAAGTGGAAGTGCTCCAATCATGCACCGCAAACTAGTCCCTGAAGCATTTAAAGAGGGCTGTAAATAGGGATGTAATAGGGCTGCATGATGTTTGGCAAGAAAAAAAGCTGTAAAATTGTACTGTTCTGTGATATCTTAATGTGATATGGTAGAAATGTTCAGAAAGTTCATGTATTTGCTGGTTCGAATCCCGGTCATGCAGCTTGCCATCTTCGTCTGCCAGAGCCCCAAGAGAGCACAATTGTCCTTGCTCTCTCTGGGTGGGTCCTAGGGTGATGTGGATCAGCACAAGGCTGCGTCTGTGAACTGATGTATCAGAACCGAGTCGCTGCGCTTTCCTTCAAGAGGAAAGAGGCGGAGTCTGACTTCACATGTGTCTGAGGAGGCGTGTGCTAGTCTTCTTAACCCTCCTGGTGTTGGGGGGCATTATTATTAAAAAATAAAAATAAAAATCAGTGTTTTGTCTGGTCGCCAAGAGTATCGTTATTGTGAGAATACCAAGAAATATTGTGGTTATATTGTAATGCATACATTTTAAAGGTGGTAGGGTTTGATGGGTGGGGTTTAATTTGAGCTTTGTTTATGAGCTGTTCTCTTTATTTTAGGCTTGCACCTGCATATATATGTGTATATGTTTAATCATGTTTTTTCTGGGTGGATCTGAGCTGTTTTGCTGCTGTTTTGCGGCTGTTTTCCTGCAGTTTGCGTATGTTTCTGATGTTCGGTTGGTGCTGGTGAAGCGCTCTCCATCCTCTGACGGATCAAAGCGTGCTTCTTCAGCACTATCGGGAGACTTCAAAGCTCCAGACACTCGTGCCTTCCAGCGCCGCCGCTGCACAAGTGCACACACTTCACACAGACGAGACGAGGCCTTTTGTCTCCATCGTGACGGTGTGTTAAACGATGCTCCTGTGCCGAGAGCGCGATGCTGAGAGAAGAGCTGCTGCTCTGTTTAATCCGCCTGTAGATTGAACGTATGAAAGGAGATCTGAGAGGAGGGCTGGTGTGTGGGCGCTTTAAAACATTCCCATTCCCTCTGTCTGTTCTGGAATGTCAGGTGTTGTTTTCCACAGATTGCACCTGTGCTTCTTCATTGTGACTATAATATACTGTATTACTATAAATCCTGTATCAGAATTAGGGCAGTGTATTGGCCAGAATTTAACGATTTGATATATACCATGATGCTGGAGTCACGATTTAATATTTGACAGTATATTGCAGTACTGTAATTGCTATGATCGTTTTTTAATTTTGTATGGTCAGTCTCACAGTTGTTTATATGATGCTGCACATGATGAAACTCTTCCTGATCCTCTTTCTCATTGTCTGCAGCAGCTAGTAAAAGACGTGTCGATCAGGAAAAGCACCGTGTCTACATCAACCCGTGAATTAGTATTCATGACCCCGCCCACCTCAGCATGGGACCGCCCACAGACAGAGCAGAGCTGAAGCCGGGCAACGTCACCGTCTCGTCAGATAGGAAAAGCTAACAGTGCTAGGAACAACATGCAGTTCATTCCTGTGTTATTTGTGCGAATAACACATCAGTGTTTATATACTTTACCCAGTAATTCAGAGCTAAGAAACAAATGGTTAGAATAAGTCTATGGAGAAAACCACCACCAGCCAAGTACAATTGAGATAGGTAGGTGTAAAAACAGTTTAGAACAGTTCTGTTTACGCTAGTTAAAAGTAAAACAAATATTTACTTTCTGCACCTGGACTTCCCACCTCTGTGTGTAACTATAGGTTTAAATAGGATCTCCGGTGGATTTTGTGTTTTACAGAGACTCTAAGACTAGGTCAGTATAGGCTGAACTGCACTTAGCAGGGCTTTATTACACAAGTTGTAAAGTAACATAAGCAACATTGTAAAGACTGTTACTAGTGTAAAAATCTCTATTTTAAAACGTTTCTTGCTGTTGTTTGTCTCGCTGCCTCCTGGTATTGCAGTGCTGTTAGCCAATCAGAGGCGATATGTTTGCATGTATGAATATTCATAACAAGAGCTGAAATCCTATTGTTTTTCCCCGCCCACTCCTCCACCGGACTAAAGCAGTGATACACCGGATCACCGGAGCACTTTTTTTTTTCACAAAAAACAGCTCACAGATCATACATTCATACTAGAGACCACGACTAGATTTTTTTAAATAATTGAGAAAATGATGGAATAAGACCTTTTAAAAAGAAACACATTTATACTCTTATTTATATAATCTGAGTAAAAGTCGAAATAAAACGTTTAATTCAGTGAGAACAGTAGGATCTAACAACAGAATACAACACTGCTTTATATAGAGCGGGATTTAAACACCACGCAAAGCTCAACACATTCGAAAACACAAATCTTTACATAAAAATCAATAGTGTGTTTTGTGCTGGTTGTATTGATCATACTCTATCATAATAGTCCTTTATTAGTTCCCACAGGACACTGCTTAGAGGACAGTGTTAGTGTACTATTCTCAGTCCTGCTGTGACTCTGTGAGGTGTTTAAAAACTCCAGCAGCACTGCTGCTCTATCTGATCCACCACCCAAATAATATTAAATTATTATTGTGGTGTTTTTGCTCTCCTGTGGGTCCTGAGTATTAAAGAACAGGGTGAAAAGAGGAGCAGGATAATTGATACAGATACAGTTCTTTGATAATACTTTGATATATTGATATTTTTCTTACTGATTCAGATGTTTAGATGCTGAAATTCTGCTGTAAAGATATGCCTGACAAAGTGGTCCTTTTAAAGACTTTCCTGGCAAGACAATAATTAGATTATTCAAGCTTTAAAGGGTTAAAAAGTCTGTGCTTTGTTCCGTTTTTCTTCAGTGGATTTATAAACCCTTTTGTTTTATTGTAATTTAATTAACCGTCAGTGAAAGAGCATTTACAGCTCCCCCGGGAATGGTTTAGGAATAATACGCAGTCTCTGTGTTCGGTATGGTTTCAGATTAAATGTCTGTTAAAGCTGATCAGGTTTTCTTGGAGCGGCTGCTGCTCAGGAACGCCGGACCCACATCGGAAAGTTCCTCTGTTTTTCCACAGAATCGACACTGAGGGTTCCTCAACAATTGAGCCAGTGGCCACATAGTGGAAACCCACGCTACGGGGAGATCAGCGTATTTATCATTTTCCATTTCAGCCGTTTTGTGACGGGTGAGCGGAAATTGACACGTTTGCATCTGAAAGGCAGGTCATTTTTCAGCCCTGTGCTTCTGCTGCTGCTGTGCATTCTGGGTAATTTTATAGCCCTGCGGAGACTTATAAACACTTCAGAAAACTTTCCAAGGCCTGTAGCTTGGAAAACTAAACTGAAATTATCATCTTTATTATTAGTAGTATTATTATATAATACTATACTTCTATTTTATTATACTTTTATTATACTAGTGCATCTCCAAAAAATTCAACATCATTGAAAAGTCACTATATATTATATAGATGTATTACACACAGTGATCTATTTTAAGCTTTATTATTTATATATTTTGTTGATGATTATGGATTACAGCCAATGAAAACCCAAAAATCAGTGTCTAAGGAAGTTATAAGAATATTTTTTTCTGATATTAAGACCAATTGGTGCTTTTGGCAGTACTGTGGGCAGTGTGCCAAATCCTGCTGGAAAATGAAATCTGCATCTCCATAAAAGTTGTAATCAGCAGAGGGAAGCTGTAAGATATGAAGTGCTGTAAGATTTTGTGGGAAAACAAAACTGCACTGACTTTAGACTTGATAATAAAACACAGTGGATCAACACCAGCAGATGACAGACATGACTCTCCAAACCATCATAAGTGACCCTCAGGGCAAAAGCTAAATACAAGGTATTTGTATTTTTGTAAATTGTTTAAATATAAAATGCCGTCTGCCTTCAGTGTATGTAAGGGTTTTATTTGTTTGTTTGTGTTTTTTTTTTTTTTTTGCTTTGAGGCTTTTGGACTGTACTGTACTATATTATATTATGCCCCGCCCCCTGAAAACAGATGAAAAGCAGATACTGGAGGTAGAGGACCAGGAGGCGCAGGAATACACAGAGTTTGTGGTTTGCTGCAGATGTAATTAGTAGGCTGTGTAAAACTGGAAACAGGAGGCCTCCTGTAATGACCGAAGAACAAATATTTGCACTAAATATAGGGTTATATCTTTATTGGAGGCAGAGCACAATTCAGGCTAAAGAGCAAATGGTTAAAGTGACAGCCTGTGACCATGAACCTTTACTCAGAGATAAAATAGTCGTCATTTAAAGAAACAATATTAGTGCATCTCAAACAATTAGAATATCAACGAAAGGTTACTTTATTTCAGTAAAATGTGAAACTTAAATATTGCCTCCCTCTTTTGCCTCAACGTTTATGGAGATGCGGATTTCATTTTCCAGCACTTTCCACACTTTTTTGAGCAACTTAATGCAAATAGATTCTCACACAGTGGTACAGCATCTAACATAAAGCCTTCTCAAAAGAGTGGAGGCTGTTACTGCAGTAAAGGCTGGACAAATTGGCGGTTAATTCCCCTTATTTCACTTCAAGTGTAATCCTGTCCCAGAAGAGTAGGTCCTTTTTTTTGCTGGTGGAAGTCCTGCATGTCTGATGGCCAGGAGAAATGGAGTTCCTCCGCTGTGTGTTTAGTGGAGATGTGTAAGCTGTCAGCACACTGCTAACAGCTTTCAGAGCCTGTCTAAGGGCGTGTCTTCAGGTCAGAACTGGTTGCTGGTTTTGATGACCTGGCTGCCCTTCCAGTAGCGCTAACCGCTAGGCTAATCAATCGTTCTGGGTTTGGTGTTCTTGGCCACAAAACCAATCGCTAAAAGGACTTAATAGTCAGGAATATGCGGATTTAATAGCTGGTCTGCACTAACACTGTAGTAGAGATGCTGGTAGCAGTGTTGAACAAAGCCAATAGCCAGTGTGCTCATACTGTAATGGCAATATTGAGTGAATTTGGTAACCAGTGTACTCACACTGTAGTAGTGATGTTGGATTAGGTTGGTAACCTGATAAACTGGTAAACTGATCATCTGAGCAAGATGAGCTACTTTGAAGACTCTAATTTTTTTTTATTTATTAAACAATTCTCCAATGAATCAGAACATGGAAATAATGAAAAACAGAATTTAAGGTGTGTGAAAATAACATTAAAATTGTAATTTGATTATTAAATTAATTTAATTGACCTCCTATTTCTAACTACTATTATAGAACTATTACTAATACTTCTATTGGTCTCCTAGACGTTCAGAACTTTCAGTAGGAGAGTCAGTGGAGGAGCTGGGCTGTAGGGGTGATGGGTGGTGGGCTACAGCCTCCCGGTGTTTAGTCTGTGGACGGGGGTTAATGTTATCAGCAGGCCGTAAATCCAGTTACGCTGCTCACGGTCTCTGTCTGGATCTCAACAAGAGACTAAAGCTGAGCAGCAGGACTCAGCAGCTGAGCGCTGAGTAATAACCCCCTCTGACCCGCTCTCTGACCACATCTGGAGCTCAGGACCTTCCTCCTGCTGATGAGTGCGGTGATTAGGAAGCTGGAGATGTGATTTATAGCTACAGGTCCATCGTTCTGCTTCTTTCAGATCTGCAGCAGCCGGTCAGTGTCTCTCAGTGTCTCTCAGTGTCTCTCAGTGTCTCTCAGTGGCTCTCAGTGGCTCTCAGTGGCTCTCAGTGGCCGGGTGTGGCTCTCAGTGGCTCTCAGTGGCTCTCAGTGGCTCTCAGTGGCTCTCAGTGGCTCTCAGTGGCTCTCAGTGGCCGGGTGTGGCTCTCAGTGGCTCTCAGTGGCTCTCAGTGGCTCTCAGTGGCCGGGTGTGTCTCCCAGTGTCTCCCAGTGTCTCCCAGTGTCTATCAGTGGCTCTCAGTGGCTGGGTGTGTTGGTCAGTGTTGGTCAGTGTCGGTCAGTGGCTCTCAGTGGCTCTCAGTGGCCGGGTGTGTTGGTCAGTGTCTCTCAGTGTCTCTCAGTGTCTCTCAGTGGCCGGGTGTGTCTCTCAGTGTTGGTCAGTGTCTCTCAGTGGCCGGGTGTGTCTCTCAGTGTCTCTCAGTGTCTCTCAGTGGCCGGGTCTGTTGGTCAGTGTCTCTCAGTGGCCGGGTGTGTTGACATGCTGCAGAATCTATTAAGCTAATAACAGGCTGCTATTTTAATCTGTAATGCAGAGATAAGCGCGGGGCTTAGGCCGAGCTCTGCTGATGCTCAGGACCCGGGCGCAGATGTGGCTGTAGGATACGAGCAGGATAAAACCAGTAAGCTTTTATCCCCGGCTGCAAAACCACTTTACAGTGCAGCTGTGTGGAGCAGCTTTGGGTGGATTGATGCAGTGGTAGTGGTAATTTTATGAAGTCCTGTGGATCCCATTTAGAAGAAGTTCAGAGAGAGAAAGATCACTACAAGTCTTTGCTCGTTGAATGTAAGCCTCATTTTTTCAGCCAATCATGTGGCAGGTAGGGTTGCAGCGGTAACCGGTTTCACGGTATACCATGGTATTAAAATGCACGGTTATCATACCGTGTGTGTTTGCTTATTACCGGTAAAACGCAAGCCAGCGGAGAAACTCACCCGCGCATGCGCAACTCTGCTCCGCTTCAGCTACTCAGCACACAGCGGTGAGAACAGCAGAAAGTGCATCAGACTAGAGCTTAGATTCTCTGCCCGAACCAGACCTGACCCGAGGACCGACCCGAAATCGGGTCCGTTCGGGCCGAGATTTCCCACCACATTCCTCGGGCCGGGTCGGGTTGGGCTCTAGAAAATAGTCTGAGATGTAGGCATCTGTTTTTTAATTATATATTTTATTTTTAAATAAAGCTCTGGTGTGATAATCACAATGTTAATGCTAAGTAACCAATTATTATTGTTAATGAAAACGAAACAAATAACGAAAACTGAAACTTAACTAACTTAATTATAAGCTCTGTTTTCACTCCCGCAGTTCTACAGCGGGGGGTGTTGTGCCGATTCTGTCCGCGAAGCGGGAGTCGGATTGAGCAGGGAGTCGGATTCGGCATAACAGCGGCAGCACGGCTGCACCTCGCGGCCCGCGGTGTTAGTTGTAAGCGCTCGCGCTAGCCGCAAAATACGACAGAAAACACTGAGAAACTGCAGAATTATGAATTGGACTAAAATAAGCACGAGGAGATAAAAGAGAACCTTTACCTGTGAGTAGCTCACATCAGAACACGCAAATCTCTCTCTCTCTCTCTCTCTCTCGCACGTGAACTTCTCCGCACTGTGTTTAGCTGTTCTTAAAAATAATTTTAATTAAATAATAGTTCTATGCTTCTATGTTACAGTGTTAATTTACATAATTCTGATCATATTTCGCTCATTCAAACAGCCTGAAAACAGACTTGTAATCTTGTAATCAACAAGCTTGTAATCAATGTGGCCGTAGTCACAGCTAAAGGAGGAAATACATCAAACCTGATCTCCCATCTCCGAGAACACCACCCCGCTGTGCAGCACAAAGTATGTGTTCAGTTTATAATTTTAATCTGAACATAAATAAAAACCTCTTTGTAGTCGTGCATAACCCGTGCAAAAGCGCTGAGTTATCCGAAATTTGGGCACGCAGGTACAGGCGTGAAGTGCGTGCTACGATGGATTCACGTGTCCGTGTAAAGGTCCTGGCCGGACTGGACGTGAAAGACGCCATTCATTTACATGCGTTCATTTTCTAATTCTGACGTGCCTGTTTTTCATATGTTGAAGGTTTTAAGTAGTGAAAGCCTTAAAATAGAAATCTCTATTGTGAGGATCATGTCAGAAATAAATCCCCTCTTTCTGCAGTATCTGGTTATATACCAACTTTTTTTAATATATACACTCTTAATGCCCTTAAGAGTAGTGGAAAAACATGGTTTCCTTCACCTGATGGTGTAGTTTCTACAATAAATAGTTAATTGAACAAAAAAAAATAATATATGTAACAAACTGTGATACCGTGATAACCGTGATACCGCGGTATTTTCCGAGACGGTTATCATACCGTGAAAATCTCATACCGTTGCAACCCTAGTGGCAGGGTTAGGTAATGTGATCACAGTGAAAAGAGCACAGGAATGACATTTTACTTAATAAATCCCTTTTTTGTCCTACATAGTAAATGAACAGTAAAGTGATATATCACACTGAAGAAACGCATAAGAAATCATGTAGAACCAAAATACTCTGTAAAGCATTTAGGTGCTATTAGTATTTAGAATTAGCTTATCCTGTACAACAGAAGAATCTCTCGCTCTTCCTTTGCTTTAATTGGGATGGTCCTGATTAGTGCCAGTTTTATCTTTTTTTTTTCTTGATGTAAAATCAGCACTGGAACTCGGGCACGTGGTCCTTTCTGATTGCTTGATTATTATAAAGGGAAAAAACATAATCAAACAGTCAAATATTCATATTAACATCTACAACAATCTGATTTTAATCTGACTATAAAGCACACCGGATTAAAAGGCACATTAAGTGACACTAGTAAGGAACAGGGGTATCGCTATGTTTCCCTCCTAATTCAGCAGGTCTATTTCCACTGGGGGAGCCTAAGTAAACAAAACTGTAATTCCTAAAAAAAAAAATCTTTTAAAGTTAATCAAGAGCTGGATGTTAATCTACACAGATTTATCTCTTCCATTTGTTTACAGGAAGCTTAAATTTCTAACATTTTAGCATGTTTAGCAGCAGCGCTAGCCTGCTGATCCCACATAGCAGGCTACAGTCCAATTTACTCACCTCTGAACAGCAAAAGAGATAGCGCTTAGCACGTGTAGCGGCTAATGCTAACACTGCTCCAGCCTTGGTGCTGGAGAAACTTCACCGTATAACTCTGTACTTCAGTGGAGTGGCTTTACTGCTCCAGATTATAATGCACTGATGATTTTTGTGAAAATTAAAGAATTATAAGTGCACCTTACAGTCTGAAAAATACAGTAGTTCGTCTGCCTGATTTTATTTATTAATTTTTTCGTGTTCCCCCTTTTCCAGTTCACATACACTGGATACGGAGCTAATGTATATCGCATGCCTCCCCCTCGCCTCTCTCTCTAAACACAGCCGTGATATTCTCTCTCTCTCTCTCTCTCTCTCTCTCTCTCTCTGGTTCTCTCATTCTCTCTCTCTCTCTCTCTCTCTCTGGTTCTGGCAGGATTCCTCAACACTCCCAATTTATTCTTCTCGCCTCCGCCGTCGCCATGGTGACCGAATCCCCCCGCAAAGCTGCAGGGTCCCCTCCCCGTCTCACTATAGTGGTTCAGCATGGCCTCATATTGCTGCTGACAGCTTTTGTATGGTGGATTTTGTGTGGGATGTGTTGGGCAGAATGAAGGCATGTAACGGGGGGATGTCGATTTATTGGACAGTACTGGTACTGGACTGGGGTTGGGGTTGTCTGGGAGATTAAAAAAGAACTAAAGATATTCTTCAAATATTAAAGCAATTCTTAGTTATGAGCCATCAAAAATGTACAAATCTGTTTTTTTAATTTATTTATTTTCATTGGAGTCAGAACCGTTCAATGTGATAAAACCAATATAAAAACATTTAATCTAACATTTAATCTGTGTTTTTTTTTTGTGGAAGAAGCTTATTTTAACCTTACGAACAGCTTTTATACTAAACACAGAGCAAAACAACCTCATATTACAGGAGACAAAAATGTGAAATATAAAAATCCCTGCCACATAAGAGAGCTGCCACACTCTGAAAGTTTTGAATATCTTGATTAAATTTGATTAATTCAATTCATTTGATTAACCTCCCAAAGCTACTTTGGATCAGTTGGTAAAAGGAGGTAGCAAGAGAGAAGCTGTAGAGATATCATGCACAGTAGTGTTCCATAGCTGTATCTCTCTGTAAGGGTAGTTTTGTTGTATAATGGTTTATATTTGCATTTTAGATGCATGCAATAAATACTAAAAATCTTTAGTATTGTTGAGTAACATGGTTTGTAATTTGTAAATATTTTATTAATGTTTTTAAACCTTTATTTACAACCGGTGTTAAACTCTTTGGCAACCACTAGGTGACAGTATAATGGCCTCATAAGTGGACACCAGGCCTTTGTAGAGCAAAATATAGTGTGCTGTGTTCTAGACAACACGTTATGTGATGTCCACACATGTGGACGCCAGGAGGATCCTAGGAGGATATAAACTATTGATAAAGGAGCCTTATTTTAAAGTGGTACCATACCGTGTTTTTTTTTTTTTTTTACTTGACCCCTCTAATCACGCTGCAGTGCATGCTGGGGATTGTAGTGCAGCAGATAGTGGGCCAAATGGGCCAATATTCATTAATATAGCATTTTCGATGCATTGTATTCTTAATTCTGTATTTTCTCTTCTCTTCACAGATTGGCCTGAAGGCTCGTGCTTCTTCCTCAGCTTTCTCGGACGTGGGAACCCGTGGGATTAGTTTTAATGAATCAATATTCGCCTCTCGATGCCATGCCGTTCAAGTAAGTTCTTGTTGTCGCTGTTTTCTGTTTTCTGTTCGTCGTCTTTCTGTGCTGTGCTGAAGAAGCTCCTCAGTGTTCCTGCATGACCTCAGCGCATGACATCACGACTCGCACGACCTGCACTCAGGCAAATATTACAGTCGCCTACAGGCGCTCAGCGGCCCGGCGGCATAAAGGCCCCCGCTGTGAGCCGTGGTGATATTTATTTGCATGTGTCCTGATTTGCATGCTGCACTGTTTGAGATGTGTTTGCTGATCTCCGTTAGATACAGCCCCTCCCCTCCCTGCAGCCGCTGGTCCAGGACCAGTTCTCCCGCCGATAAAGCCCCGTCCCGGCCCCGCAGCCGTGCGTGAGAGTGGCGTGAGATCAGCGTGAGATCAGTGTGAGGAGGCTTTGTGCTGCAGGACGGTTGTGCGTGAAGCTGGCTGGCGTTTCTGTTGTTCTCAGGCTTGGCAGAGTTTCCCCCCTCCGTCACTCCGGGAGCTGCAGCTCTTCACAAAGACAATGAGGGGAATGTAGAATGTAGGACACGGAGGAAAGCAGCACATCACTGTTCATCAGCTGAGGCTGCAGCCAGAGCCCGAGCGAGCGTGCAGGCGTGAGAGTTTCTCTGAAACTCTGATTTTGCTATTTATAGATTTATGTTTGAATAAATTGAACATTTGTTTTTTTCATCTACATGCAAACTATGTACAACATTTCTCCCAAATTCCAAATAAAAATATTGTAAATATTGTCATTTACAGCATAAAGTATTGCCTGAAAAGATACCTAAAAAAGATGCAGAGCTTTCAGACCTCAAGTAATACAAAACAAAAAAGTACAAGTTCATATTCATAAAGTTTTAAAAGTTCAGAAATCAATATTTGGTGGAATAACCCTGAATGCTTTTTAATCACAGTTTTTGTTTTTATGCATCTTGGCGTCATGTTCTCCTCCACCAGTCTTACACACTGCTTTTGGATAACTTTATGCTGCTTTACTCCTGGTGCAAATTTAATTCAAGCAGTTCAGTTTGGTGGTTTGATGGTTTGTGATCATCCATCTTCCTCTTGATTATATTCCAGAGGTTTTGGCATGTACTGTATGTTTTTTTTTTTAATTAAACGTATTTTTGCAAATTGATTTACTGTTTCTACAGTTCAGGGAAGGCTTTCTGCTAGATTGCTGTTAGAGCGTTGGTTGAGAATTTGATTGCATGAGTTCTGGATGTTGGATGTTGGATCTCCTCAACTTATCCATCATTCCAGAGAACTCTGTTCCACTGCTCCACTTTGCTTTGTTCACTCGGTTGCTCAGGTCTTTGCTCTCCCTGATTGTTAGATGAGCTCTGATCTGTGTGTTTGAAAGGTCTCTGTGAAGAAGAAGAAGAAGAAGAAGAAGAAGACGTGGTTTAATGGGCGTCTAAATTCCAGCCCTTTCTTTGATTAATCTTCTTGTTTCTCAGAGCGGGACTGTCCTGAGTGTGAGATACCCGCGCTCTTTTCTTCCTCTTCCCCCGCCTCGTTTTCCTCTGACAAAAGTTGAGCCTTGGCCTCGTCTTGTAAGCGATGAGCTTCTTGACGATCCGCTGAAAGCATCAGAGGTATCCCAGCAACCCGTGCAAAACCCCTGCTTTATCCCACAGCTCCACAGCTCTCGCTCAGCTCCACAGTTTTTTTACATTTAAAATGTAATTACTTTATTCTGAATAGACCTGTGTTTTGGCAATAACTCGATGATATGATGCATTTCATGATACAGATATAGTCGATATATACAGCTTACCCCTTAAAACTGATGAGTTTATTTGGTTTTACCAAACTAAAAAAAAAAAAGGAATATAATCAAGAGGAAGATGGATGATCACAAACAATCAAACCACCAAACTGAACTGCTTGAATTTTTGCACCAGGAGTAAAGCAGCATAAAGTTATCCAAAAGCAGTGTGTAAGACTGGTGGAGGAGAACATGATGCCAAGATACATAAAAAACTGTGATTAAAAAAACAGGGTTAGTCCACCAAATATTAATTTCTAAACTCTTAAAACTTTATGAATATGAACTTGTTTTCTTTGTATTATTTGAGGTCTGAAAGCTCTGCATCTTTTTTGTTATCTTTTCAGCCATTTCTCATTTTCTGCAATTTTCTGCATTTTCTGGTGGTCATAATGTTATGGCCTAAAGGCAATATATTTTGCTAACCTTGATATTGAGAGTTCATTAAAATGAATAAGCAGATATATTAACTTTTTTTATTTAGGAAATGTAAGCATTTTTTTTTATATCATTTTAGCTTCAGTATCTGAGTATCCTATAAAAATTCCTTGTTTTTTTAAAAGTATATAACTTGTGTTCATATGGTTTTTAGATTATATCAAGTGAATAGTATGAGCAAATAATATTTGCTTTAAAATGTTAAACTTCTTGAACGATATGATATGATAAAAATCATTGTGATAATGATGGTAATAATTATCGTGACGGATCTGTTTTCTGTATTAACTGCACTGAATCAGCTCCCCCGCTGTGGTTGTATTGGGGGCGGGGCTGGTTGTGTCGGGGGCGGGGCTTGAGACGGACCCTCTTGTAAATCTCGTAAGTAAGCGATGAGTTTCTTGACAAGCCTCCTAACTAACGCATCAAAGGTATCCTAGCAACCGTTGCGAGCGGCTGACGGAGGCCCTGATTTAGTCGTCCATTGTGCTGCCCGTGCTGGCCTGTGTTGTCGTGTGATTGTTGGTGTGGAAGAATGATAAATGTCCTGCCAGAGGGAAGTGGAGGAGAAGCTGGGATTGGTCCGTGAACAAAGCCAGGCTCTACTCAGAACTACTTAAGATTCATGTTCTTCTCCAGTCTGTTCTCATTCTGCTCCTCCACCCCTCCCTCACTCTCTCTCTCTCTTTCTCTTCTTCACCTGACAGCTCTAATAAACTGATAAACACTACAGAGTTCCTCCTGAATCTTCACTCTCTCTCTCTCTCTCTTTTACCGTCTAAACCTCTTATCTCTTAGTATCTCTGAGTGTTTGGAACCTCAGCTGATCTTTACATTGTTTAATCTTTATCAACTTGCAGAGGTAAAAGTGTTTTGTAGCTGATTAATTTTTAATAAAGTCTCTCTGAGGCTACCATTGGGCAGTGCACCTCCTGGTGAGAGATTCTTGACTGCTAGACATACACTCAAAAGTAGGGCTGGGTATCAAAATTAAAATACAAAGGCACAGATTGAAATGTTTGGGTTCTACCAAGTACCGAAAGGTGTGTGTTTTCGATACTTGGCATGAAATGCACCAACTCGCACCATCTCTCCATCTCTCACTCGATCTGTCTCTCACTAACTCGTGCTGTCTGTCTCTCTCTCTATCTCTCACTCTCTTACTCAATCTGTCTCTCCATCTCTTACTCGATCTGTCTCTCCTTCTCTTACTCGTGCTGTCTCTCTCTCTTACTCAATCTGTCTCTCACTAACTCGTGCTGTCTCTCACTCTCTCTCTTTTACTCGATCTGTCTCTCTCTCTTTTACTCGATCTGTCTCTCACTAACTCGTGCTGTCTCTCACTCTCTCTCTCTTTTACTCGATCTGTCTCTCCATCTCTTACTCGATCTGTCTCTCACTAGTTTGTGCTGTCTCTCACTCTCTCTCTCTCTCTCTCTTTCTTACTCGATCTGTCTCTCTCTCTCTCTCTTACTCGATCTGTCTCTCTCTCTCTCTCTCTCTAATAATTATTGTTAATAATTTTGTATTTTTTTGGTTTAGGTTTGATAAAGTATTGTTTGGGTATTCGGTCCTGTGAATTTTGTCAGGACACAAGAACGAAAACCTGCACTGCTGGACTAAACCCAAATTGTCTCTAGTGAAGATTACAGGTTCTGTTTGGGACAGTGGTCAGGTTTGAGTATAGATGCCTCATTGTTTAAACTTCATGAACCACAGAACCAATAGGATGTATTGTTATCTGTATGTAAATTACAGGTGTGGTCTGATTAGACACTGGGTCTCACGCCAAGCAGAACCTTATATGAAAACCTATTTGTCCCCATGCCCAATAGCATCTCAAATCTCTTTTATCCTTCTTTCTCACTTTTATCTTTCTCTCTCTCTGGTTCTGTCATTACTGTAGTGCAGTGTTGTTGGGTAGGGATGGATGGGTGGATGGATGGGCGGAGCAGCAGGTGGATGTTTATGACTCTTGGCTCTCAGGTTGTGGATGGAGCCTCAGGGTTGTTCTCTCAGCTGCTGGGTTGTTGATGTAGCGTCGTGTTCTGATTGATGATTGGCTGAGAGGTGCTGAGAGAGGAGAATAAATTACTGCAGGGTTTTATTTACTCAGTTATTTTATGTACGATAGTGAAGCTCTTTCTCCACATAAACACAGATCAGCTCTTCAGTGCTCCTGTTGATCTGAGGGATTATAAATCAGTGTAACAGAGGAATAAACCCAACTAACATGACACCTGGTCCTCAGGTGTGTCTGCAGATGTTTGGAGAACATCTGTCCTGTTTCTTTCTGAATTTACTGAAATCCCACACTAATAGAAATGCACTAAATATTTGGCAACCCATCATAATTTAGTGTAAAGGCTGAATTTGTGGCTTCTTTATTTCAAGTCATATTATAAAAAATATATAGCCCCACACCATCAAATTAGAATAGCACTGCTGAGGTAAAATCTTGATTAAAATAGCACTGCTAAAACTGTTGACACTGTTAAAAAAAACCTGTTGAAGAAAAACTGTTATTATAATATTAGAATGAAAAAATAGCATTGCTGAAGGAAAATCCATATTAAAATAGCACTGCTGAGGAAAAACATGATTAAAATGGCACTACTGATGTACATTTAGAGCTAGACAATTTTTTATTCTTTCTTATAGTATCAACAATAAGCATATCAAGGATATCAGTACCTAAAGAACACAGACTCACCTGTACATTTCATAAGAGTGTAAAAATAATTTTTAATTGGATGATGTGCAGCAAAAATTAAATAAATCACTGTACTATATGCACTATAAACGAAAGCATATTTGATTAGCAGAAAAGCAGAATCTCTGCAGCAGCTTATTGTGTGTGAACGCTGCTGATTGTGCTACAGGTTTAAATCCAGATTTAAGATTACGGCGCTCCGAGACACGGCTCTTTTCTGTTTCAGGGTAAAATCCTGTAATCCCATTGGCCGCTCAGCCCGACCTGCATGCTCAGCCCTGATTTACCGCTCCAAAGCTCTTTTTGGAAAATATTTGGGCTCGTAAGTGGGTTGGGGTTTTGGGGTAAAAGGTTGTTTTTTGGCAACTTTTCACTGTTCTGGAAAAGTAGGTCAGAAAGGCACGAGCGATTACTATAAAATGATGTTTCAATCTGATCAGTTCACAACCAGTTGACAACACCCTATCAACCACTAAAGAACACCATAGGAGCTGCCTAAAATGTTGTTGCAATCACCCTACAACACTGTAGCACCCACCTAATTAACAAACAGGCACACGCAATATCATAACATCTATCTGGGTTATCATAGCAATCACCTAGCAACACCATAGCAACCACCAAGCAACACCATAGCAGGTAGAGGGAACAGTTAAAAAAGGCAGAATCTTTGTGTTTCCCCTAGGAAATGCATTTTTTTAGTTTATTTTATAACATAATACAATGATCTCAAAATAATAGAAATATTAGATATTTTGGCCACATTTTAGAGGATTTCACTTGATAATATTGAATTTATTTGCAGTGTTTGAGGAGAGAAAGGCAGGTCAGGTCAGGTTTAATCAGTTCACTCTGTTCGCTCTGTGGATCTGATGGATCTTGTGGAACTTCTGTTAGTTTTTATATTCTGGCAGAAATGCAGGAATTCCTGCAGGGCGTGTAGATTTTGGCCGTTTGATTGAACGTTGTGCCAGAACTGCTTCAGATCAGACTCAGTGCTGAAGAATAAAGAGGAGGATGAGAGGAGTTGAGGGAGAGAGGAGGGTCGAGTGGAGCTGATTGATTCAGACAAGATTTAATCTGCTGTAATGATATCGCTCTTAATCCCCTGACACGTACTGCTCTCTCACCACTCGCTCTCTCATCAATCTCTCACTCTCACCACTCACTCGCTCACTCTCTCACCAATCACTCACCGAACGCTCTCACCACACTAGCACGCTTTCTCTCTCGCCACTCTCTTTCTCTCTCACTACTCGCTCGCTTTCTCTCTTCTCGGATCGCTTGCTTTCTCTCTCACCGATCGCTCGCTTTCTCTCTCACCGATCGCTCGCTTTTTCTCTCTCACCGATCGCTCGCTTTCTCTCTCACACCGATCGCTCGCTTTCTCTCTCACACCGATCGCTCGCTTTCTCTCTCACACCGATTGCTCGCTTTCTCTCTCACACCGATCGCTCGCTTTCTCTCTCACACCGATCGCTCGCTTTCTCTCTCACACCGATTGCTCGCTTTCTCTCTCACACCGATCGCTCGCTTTCTCTCTCACACCGATCGCTCGCTTTCTCTCTCACCGATCGCTCGCTTTTTCTCTCTCACCGATCGCTCGCTTTCTCTCTCACACCGATCGCTCGCTTTCTCTCTCACCGATCGCTCGCTTTCTCTCTCACACCGATCGCTCGCTTTTTCTCTCTCACCGATCGCTCGCTTTCTCTCTCACACCGATCGCTCGCTTTTTCTCTCTCACTGATCGCTCGCTTTTTCTCTCTCACCGATCGCTCGCTTTCTCTCTCACACCGATCGCTCGATTTTTCTCTCTCACCGATCGCTCGCTTTTTCTCTCTCACCGATCGCTCGCTTTTTCTCTCTCATCGATCACTTGCTTTCTCTCACTGATCACTTGATTTTTCTCTCTCACCAATCGCTCGCTTTCTCTCACCAATCGCTCACTTTTTTCCCTTACCATTCTCTCACCACTCGCTCCCTTGCTTGCTTTCCCTCTCTTTGATCGCTCACTTTTTCTTACGACTGCTTGCTTTCTCTCACCACTTGCTCACTTTCTCTCTCACCAATCGCTTGCTTCCTCTCACCTATCGCTCGCGACTCTCACAACTTGCACACTTCCTCTCAACAATCACTCGCTCACTTTCTTTCACAACAATCACTTTCTTTCTCATCACTTGCTCGCTTTCTCTCACCAAGCACTCCCTTCCTTTCACCTATCGCTCACACTCTCTCTGTACCACATGCTTTGTCTCTCACCGCTCGCTAGCTCTCAACACTTACTCACTCTCACTATTAGCTTTCTCTCTCGCAACTTGGTTGCTCTTACCTCTCTCTCGCTCACTCTTTTCCCCCAGTGCCACCCAAACACCCTTTCCTCGCCCCCCTTTTTATTTCACGCCTTCTTGTTTGAATACACCTCAGTCCTTACCCAACCCCCCTTCACTCCCCTCCCCCCTCTCTCTCTCTTTTCTCTCTCTCTCTCTCGTTGTTGGCTGTGTAATGATGTGTCGTTCACAAGTGAGAGAGACCGTTCAGATCAATGCTTTAGATGGAGGTCAGGCTGATGCTGACCTGCTCCAGTGCCCTCCATATAACCTGCTCCACACCACAATCGATTATACCCTGAATTACCACACACAGCAAATATTCACTTTCTCAGTTATTAGAAAAGTGTCTTCGCTAGAGATTTTTTTGAGGCGCTTTTTGATCACTGATTGGACTCTGATCAAGGGCGGAGCTAGCTCCACATAACGTTAACAGGTAAACCTGGTAATGCATCATCATGTAGGGCTTCTTTGATGTTTCTGCATCGTCTCTCGTGAGGAAATTCTCTTGGCTAAGTTCCAGCTGAGAGAGCTTGTGAATTCCTGTAGCTACAGAACAAAACTGTGAAGCAAAAAGTGGAAACTGCTGATCACTTTTTTGGTGATGATTAAATGTGGTCTGAACCATTTGTTGTTTTGTGGTAATAGCTGCGCACTGTATGGGCTAAAACATGCACTCTGGAGAGGGGCATCTGGTTAGTAGGGTTTAAAGTGTTTATTCTCTGTCTTCCAAGAGGCATGTTTGGTTTTTGCAATGTAATGTAATAATGTAATTGTAGTGTAATTACGGTGCGCGGCAGTGGACAAATGGGTATTTTATTAAATGTGAAGAGACGAAAATCAAACAGGACTAAAATTACTGGAGGAGCACGGAGTTCAGAGAAAAACAGTAGATAATTCAGCCTGTAATTTACTCAGAGGACGTCTGAGAAAAACACGTACATGATCGTTCTGGACAGGAATAAAATCACAGAGGCTAAAAATCGCCCATCAAGAGAAAATTACATTAAAACCCCCATGGAGAGAGTATGCTAGAATTATGGTACCTTAATAAACATGACTGTTGCAACCATACTGTCCAGATTAAAGATCTAATAAAGGGAAGGTTTCCATCTTTTCAGAGCTTTTAGAAGAAAAGAAAAATTGTCCCAGAATTCTTCACTCTGGAGGCTTATATTGAGCATCTCTCAGAATAAACCAAATCAATCTGCTGTAGCTTTGTCTGGTCCTGCTCTCAATTGACCTTCCAGATCATTCTGAAGCAGAAACATGGAGACTTTGAGAGGAGAGGATTGGACCTTCTGATTCTCCAGCTGTGTTCCTCATGGTGATGGTGGTGGGGGTGGTGATGGTGGAGTTGGGGGTGGGTGGGTGTTTTTGTTATAGTTGTTGGTTTTGTTCTTGTTCTTTCTTCCCCTCCCCCCACGCAGACAAATGGTTCACTGAAAATCACATTTACACAGTTTTACCCGAGCGTACACCATCAGCCAGAGGCAAGATTTTTGGGTCAGCTCCTATATAAAAGTGATACATAAATATGTTAAGTTTAAAAATACTTGGTAGAAACAAACCTTAAAATTACTGATGTGTGCATAATAAAATTGACTACATTTTTTTATTAATAACAAAATCATTGTATAAATTTATATAACCCATCATATTTATGAATTCTGAATAAAAGAACATTTCTTTTTTTATCCAATCAGAACAGTGGGATCTTACAACATAGCAGTATTGGATCTAGTGGCCGGGGTTTAAACAACACTAAGTAAAACACTTCTAACACCAATTTTTACATGTAAACTAATCATTTAAAATCTATAATGCGTTTTTGAGAATTTATATAGTAGTTCAAAACAAAATACAAAACAAGATACAATACATCAGTATTTCCTTACGCTACCTCATCATGTGGGAGATTGGGTTCAATTCCTGCTCTGGGTGACTGAATGCTGCGTTAAACCAATCCTTGGGCAAGACTCCTAACACTGCATTGGCTCAACTCTGTAACAGAAATAACCATGTAAGTCGTGTAATAATACCGTAATAATGGTATGAAAAAAATGCCATAAAAATAAAATTTGTGTAAAAGGAAATTTGACTTTTAATCCAATCAGAACAGTGGGATCTAATGATTATTGGTGGGCGGGGTTTAAACACAACACTAAATAAACCACTTCTGACACCAATCTTTACATGTAAACTAATCATTTAAAATCTATACTGTCTTTTTAAGAATTTCTACATTATTTAAAACTAAATATCACAATACAATACAATATTGATATTTGTTTACACTCCTATCGAGAGCGGTGGGACTGGTGGGAGTGCTTCCTGTGTGAAACAGAGGCGTCTGCTGTCTCGCTGGAGAGCAGCTCTGTTCACCTCATCACTCAGACTCCTGTGTGCCCGTCTCCTCGCCCACAATCGCCCGTTGTTTCACTGCATCTATTAATGAAATCACCCATTATTTAAGGGCTGACCCGTGACACGGCCACTTCCTGTTCTTGTTTCGGGCCGCGGCGGCCGGTTTCAGAACGAGAGGCGTCGGACGTCTCTGACACGTTTTGTGAGAGCAGATTGAAGCCGCGTCAGGACGTTTCCGCCATATGTCGACCGGGACGCGACCTCCGACCTCCAGCTCATCAATCCCGGTCCGCTGTGAGGTTCTGAGAGCTGCCAGTGTGAGACGATGGCACCTGACACAGCAGAGTGTGAGAGAGGGAGAGAATGAGGACGCGAGAGTGTGTGTGCTTGTGTTTGTGTGTGAAAGTGGGTGAGGCTTGATGCAGAGTGTGTGTTTATTTGTAAGAGTGTGAAAATTGAGGACAATTGTGAATTGCTGAGGCGCTGGTTGTGAGTTTCGGTGTTTGGGGTGAATTAGTGCAGATCTCAGCAGGGCTGCTGTGAGACGTCCGTCAGGATTCGCCCCCAGGCTGCAATATCCGGCCTCATCAATACAAACACTAACTGTGTATCAGCATGTCTGAAGCAGCGCTGCTGAGATTATTTAATAATATAAGTAAATGTAATATACTTATACAGCTCCTAAAACAAAAAAGAAACCACTTAAAAATGCTTCTTTGATTTTACCAAATGTAAAACCTCTGGAATATAATCAAGAGGAAGATGGATGATCACAAGCCATCAAACCACCAAACTGAACTGCTTGAATTTTTGCACCAGGAGTAAAGCAGCATAAAGTTATCCAAAAGCAGTGTGTAAGACTGGTGGAGAGAACATGATGCCAAGATGCATGAAAAACTCTCTATGAATATGAACTTTATTTTTTATGCATTATTTGAGGTCTGAAAGCTCAGCATGTTTTTTGTTATTTCAGCCAATTTTCTCCCAATTCAGCTTCTACTCAGCTGTAGTTTCCCCATCATTAGTGATCCCCCAACACCAGGAAGGTTAGCAGAAGACCAGCACAAGACTCCTCCGATACATGTGAAGTCAGACTCCGCCTCTTTTTGAGCTGCTGCTGATGCTGTAGCATTGCCGAGTAGCATCACAGCGCTAACACTCGGAGGAAAGCAGCACAGCGACTCGGTTCTGATACATCAGCTCACAGACGCAGCCTTGTGCTGATCCACATCACCCTAGGAGTGATGAGGGAAAAGAGAGAGCGCCATCTACTGTACTGTACCCACCCAGAGAGAGACAGCAAGGACAACTGTGCTCTCTCAGGGCTTCGGCAGCTGATGATGGCAAGCTGCATGACCGGGATTCGAATCAGCGATGTCAGGATCATAGTGGCAGCGCTTGTCTCTTGCGTGTGCGTGTGTGAAACTCTGTGTGAGAGCCGGTCTATCTCCTCTCATGCTGAGTCTGCAGTGAAGTGAACGGAGCTTCAGCTCGGTCTGACCCAGTTTATAAAAACGCAGCTCAGCCTGGAAATCTGGATCCGACTCGCTTTTTTCAGTGTTTTAATTTTTTTTTGGAGATGCTGGCGGTGTGTGTGTGTTTGTGTGTGTGTTTGTGTGTGTGTTTGTGTGTGTGTTTGTGTGTGTGTTTGTGTTTGTGTGTGTGTGTGTGTGTGTGTGTGTGTGTTGGGGGTGTGTGTGAGCACATGTGATGGAATTCTGTCTGCATGAGCTGCTGTAATTGTCTGGTGTTGGTGGGGTCGCCCCTCTGACTGGGGGGGTGTATAGTGGGGGTTTTGAGGGGTTTAGGGGGGTGATTGGGGGGGGGTTGAAGTGATGCTCCAGTGCTCTCACTCTGACCTAATTTGAATTGTCTGGCAGATTGTGTGTCTTTAGCACAGAACCATTATCTCCGTTGCATCGCCGCGAGCCGCCAGCACCACCATTACTGTACACACTCTGTACACGCAAAACTGTGAGAATCATGACTTATGCTTTTTAATGTTTGGGCAGTTTGTGATCAGGATTAAAGATCTGGATTAAAAATCGTTCATTAAGATTTGCCATATTATTAAAACCACCTGCCTAATACTGTGAGGTCCTCCTTGTGGCACCAAATTGGCTCTGACCCTATGAAGCATGGACTCCACCAGACCTCTAAAGCCGAGGTGACCTGTAGTGTAGTGTATTGTAGTGTATGAAACACCAAGACTAACTTGTGTTGAGAGATTCACTATCCATATATTCATCCCAAATTAAACTATATCATCGCTGTCCAATAAAAAACAAGTATCTCCAATTTTTAGATTACTAAATAATTTAAATTTGAACTGTCCTTTACATTGTGCCAAAATTTCTTGATGAATAAACCAACAGAAATACGTAAAAATGACCTGATATAAACTAATTTCTTTTTTTTCCATTGAAAGTTTAGAAGTTTTTTTCTCCTTTCTCCTGTAAAATTGCTGTTTGGAAAATACTTATTTTTCATTGGACAGCAACAATATATAAAATATTACCATACCATGTATATATACAGTATATAATTGTCTTGGTTTTCAGGATTATGACACTTAGCTGAGTATAATCTTGTGCAAATGATGACGTAGAAACATCATAAAGTATTGGAGCGGCTTGACAACATATTTCACCGTCTCAAAATACAGAATTCTCAAAAGCTTCAAAATGAGAGAAACAGCAGAACCTGGGATTTAAGTGCCTTTTTAAAACACAGACATATTTAAACATGAAATATTGTGATATTTAGTGAGTAAATATGTTGGAAATATGTTGAGTTTGTGTGCTTCTGGCAACCAACCAAGCTAAATGTGAACCGAGTAAGTGAGCAGCACTTAAAGAGGAACTCTTTTAAAATTAAAATTTGACTTTTGAGGTAGTAAAGCATGAAAGAAAAGTAATAACTAGAGTACTAACCATTGTTGAATAGCCCACCTCCGCTTTCCTGCAGCTTTCTGAGATCCAGTCATGTTTTGCAGTTTCTCCAAACAGATTTTAAAGGAATGTATAACATCTCATTGGTAGAATCTGTAGAGCCCTGACCTTTAAAACGAGGCATTAATAACTTTAAAACTGCAAAAATGCTGTA